>NC_090654.1:203457766-203732766 GCF_040937935.1 Hyperolius riggenbachi | reverse complement strand
ATGTAAATCTATGCAGCTTATAGACCAATCAAATTCCACTTTAGCAGGATTTGGTTGGTTTATTTTCAAGCTGCATACATTTGCATAAAAAATGTGTATGAACTCCGAATTACAGTATTTCCATCTCACTAACCATCCCTACTCACAACTTCATGTCTCAACCTAGTCAGCTCCTGTCCTTCGCAGGGGCTTAATAAGCCCCGCACACATGCTAAAGGGACATTGCCAATGAGAGATTGTTACCTTATCCCCCAGGTGCGACAGTTCAGGGCGAACTCTGTACAGATGCGTCACTAGCCTGTAGGCTAGTTGCTACGTTCTGTTCCTATGCGGGGGGGGGGGGGGGTTCAACAGACTGGTGCACAAGAGATGTCACGCAGCGATGGGGTGAGTGGAGAGAGCAATGCTCTCACCCAGCAATCTGCCTACTCACGGTTCGGGGGGCCACTGTACACTTGCACGATTCTCGCCAGGGACGGTAGATTTTGATTGGCCCATTTCAAGCTGCATTTATTTTCATACAACATGCGATTAGTCTAACTGACCATCCCAAATGTGCAGCTATTCTTTGTGTAGTAATCCCTCTAATGCACTCTCATAATCCACTAACTGATAGCATGCCCACCAGGTTTAGCATATATTTTTTTTCCCCTGGTTTTTGTCCTCTAAACTTACGTGTGTCTTTTGGTCAAGAGCGTCTTGTATTCCAAAAATATGTTATGTATTGTTTTTTTTAGGGGGTTTCTCTGTGCATTTGTTTGTGCAGGGTATAGTCTGTGCCCCTGCCAGTGTACCATCAGTGCCCCTGTCAGTGAAGTGTAAGTGTCCTGTCAGTGCAGTTTCTGTGGGTGCTCTGTTACAGCAAAACTTTTAGTTATATGTGGCCACATTCCCCTTTTCTACTTAAAGGGGGGGGGGGGGGGGCAGGTATGACTGGCTCCTAAGCCTGAGCCCTTGTTGAGGTCATTTTGTATATTACATTAGCAAAAAGAATATATACTGGCACAATATCAGCTGGGTAGGAAATGATTACGCTAAGGAGGAAACCACTGTAGGATCTAATTCGCACATAATTTTCTGGTGCTTGTTTTTGTTGAGGAAACAGGACCTGGCATCAGGTATAATTCTGCATTCTGGAACATTCTCAGTAGGGCACGTTGGCATTCATTTTTGGTGTTTGTTCAGCATTCAACTGGGTACTCAAACAGCTGTATGCAATGTCCAATGATAGTAAAGGATGCCACTTATGATCCAATCTTTTTCATCCAATTTACCAAATCTGTGTAGTATAAGGGTAAAGTGAGTGAATATATTGAATGGATATTTAGGCAGTCACTTATATTACATACAAATGGTAATATTGGATGAAAAAGATAGGATCATTAGTGGCCACCATTTGGCCTAGTTCACACTGCAAAATAATTTTGAGATTTTGTCAAAATCGAAATGCTGCAGTGAAACACCCTCATAGGGTGACCCTGCTGTAGCGCTTTACCAATCTGCAAACTGAGTGCAATTGCTCATAGTGTGAACCAGCTCTGTCTTGTCTGCTGCAGTACTGTGGCCGTTTTTTGTTTTTTTTTATTATCCCCATTAAATGAGCGTTATACTTCTTTAAATGGTCGTTTCTGAATATAGCAAGTTGTATTCAAGGAAAAAAAGTGTATTAAAGTGCATGTTATATCTGTTGAATACACATACAACAGAGTTTCACTTACCTGGGGCTTCTGCCAGCCCCTTGTAGCCATCCTGTCCTGCGCCGGTCCTCCACGATCCTCCGTTCCCCCGCCGCCAGCTAGTTTCTGTTTCGCCGACGGGCCACTGCGCCTGCACAGCTCTGGCCACAGGTAGCTTCACTCCCGTTTCAGTCCACAATAGCGCCCTGTGCCATCGCAGGACAAGATTGCGGACGGGAACGCAAACAAGGCTACACGTGGCAGGGCTGCGCAGGTGCAGTGGCCCATCGACTTACAAGTCAATCTTAGCAAAACTAGCTGGCGGCGGGAGGACTGGCGTGTGACAGGATGGCTGCAAGGGGCTGGCAGAAGACCCAGGTAAGTGAAACTTTGTTTTTTATTTTTCGGTTCTACTTTATATGTTACAGTACTGCGTTAACCGGTATAATTACTTTACTTTAAAAGCATATTGAAAACAACAACAAAAAAAATAGTTGTATACTATATGTTCAAATCTGGAGTTGTCAGTAAGTAAATAATCCATGTTTCATTCAGGGTCAGCGCTACGATTGAGGCAAAGGATGAAATTTGTAGATCTAAGTAAGTGGCTTTGTTCGCTTCTCTAGATTTCACCTTAAATTAGCACAAATACAAAAATCAATAATCTAAGTCTATATTCCTCAGTCAGTGTGTGATGTGACCATGGGGGGTGTCACCACCCTATTCAAACTACAGATAAATACAAAAAGGTGAAGCGCTCAACATCACATCCACAGTACGAGGAGCTGCAATTCATATGTGCCCTATCTGCTGATCTGTGATTCAATCAGCCATACCTGCTGGTAAGAGTACTTCAGCTAATTCTTACATGATATGTGAAGATTGACAAGTGGGGTTCAAGGCACAAGTGGACTCCCTTGGACTTTATGGTGTTGTATGGACTATGTTGCGTACACAGTTAAGGAAGTAATAGAATACTGTTCAGTTTTTCTTTTATAGGAGGACCACGAATGGTTAATGCTGTGCATTTGTATCTACATGATTCCCTTCCACAGGAGGACTATTGATGGTTAATGCTGTGCATTTGGTATATATAGTGCTGTGCTACTTTATGTTGTATGACAGACTTGGAGCTTTTAGTCCTGGTCCAGACTTTCTCTTACAGGAGGACTACTGCTACAATACCGTGTATAGGTATAGTGGAATGTGGATGTGATGTTGAGCGCTTCACCTTTTTGTATTTATCTAAAGGATGCAATTGCTTCAGAGTCCTGCCAGGTCCCCAGCATGCCAGGACAGTTGAGTTGCAATGCTGATTAGACAGGGGGTGAGGGATCACAGTAGAGTCGAGGGAGGCAATCGGGGAGGAGGTTCTGCTCGAAACAGGTGGCTTTGGTGCCACTGTAGCACTACTGCTATAGTGTACACCCACGTAAGGGAAATTCGGGGTTCTGTGCTCCAACGAAATAGCCTACATCGTCAAACTAACCTACATCCCATTGACTTTACTATCCCCCATCCCTAACCCTTTCCTATGTGTTTGTCAATGCATGTAGGCTGATTTGACGCGTAGGCATAAATGATGGCAGACCGGCAGTCCCCAAACTATTTCTCCCACCAAGTTGCTACGACTTGGGGGGGGGGGGGAATAGTATTTAACGCTGCCGGTAATTTGAGCAGCAACAGGGTGAGCCGTCATTCAGCTCACTGTGCTCCCAACTCACCAACGGCGTACTAGTACATATGTAGATTCTGGTAGGGCAGGGGCCTGGCAGCACTCAGGGGTATAACCACTCTGCGACCGCCTAACGCCAATCGGGGGCCACAGAGCATCTCCTCCAGGACTGCCTAACGTCGATTGGTGGCTGCAGAGCGGCTCCTCCAGGACTGCATAACGCCGATTAGTGGCTGCCGAGCGGCTCCTCCAGGACTGCCTAATGCTGATCGGTGGCTGCCGAGCGGCTCCTCCAGGACTGCCTAATGCTGATCGGTGGCTGCCGAGCAGCTCCTCCAGGACTGCCTAACGCCGAACGGTGGCTGCAGAGTGGCTTCTGCAGGACTGCATAACGCTGATTGGCGACAAGTCCTGGGGGCAGAGATTAGCGGAGATCGCGCGCCCATTCCTGCTTTAGTCATTCTGCTAGCCTGCGATCGCGGCTAGCAGGCCGTTAGAAGATTATACAGCAAAGCAATCTGCGCAGCGCTGTAAGGGGACAGCTTGGTGACAAAGCTGTCCCCTCGAGGGGCCCCTTAATGTGATCCCCTCTCATAGGCTGATGCCTATGAGAGGTGATCACTGATTGGATCTCAGGGGGGAGGGAAGTAAATAAAAAAAAAAAAAGGGAAATTTAATTTAAATCATTTAAAATGCATTAAAAAAAAATCACTGCAGCAGTGATCAGAGCCCACCAACAGAAAGCTCTGTTGGTGGGCAGAAAAGGGGGGCAGACTCATTCGGCTGCTAAGTTGTATCGCTGTGCAGCACACTGTAAAGCCCCATCTACATGATACGATTCTTTGTGCAATTCGATTACGAACCGATTAAATCCGACATGTCCGATCGGGATTCGATTCAATTCAATTTGCCATTGTTTTGCAATGGCAAATCGAATCCCGATCGGACATGTCGGATTTAATCGGATTGTAACTAGAATCGTAATCAAATCGCACAAAGAATCGTATCGTGGAGATGGGGCTTTAAAGCGAAGTGTGCTGAATTGTAAAAAATAGACTGTGATCCAAGAAAAGCAAGTGTGGCACTCCTGACAATCCAGGAAAGTTCAGTGGGTAGAATGGCACTGGGCCAAAACTTCTCGCACAGTGAATCACTTGCACTATACAAATTCAGCCACTGACGTGTGCCCCGTAAACATAGTAGGAAGGAAGTATTGCATGAATTCACTGTAAACAAGAAGCAGATTCGGGCACCATCCGTCATTCAGCTCATTTATTAAAACAACTTGTGCAATATGAGATGTCAAATGGATATCACCTGATTCTCATGACGATACTGTGCAGGATGGGATGGAGGTGGGTGCTCAGGGTTGTAGAAGGGTCGGCGACGGCCGCTTCGCGTCCACCAGGACGCTTGGTCACGCTGCGTTCCACAAAATGGCCGCCGAAGCACTTCCGGTATATGACGGGGATAAGCCCCGCCTCTTCCGGGTGTGCGTCGGCGCCAGTGCTTGGAGGTGGTTGGTCGGCGGGTCGAGGGAGCCCGGATCGCGGTACGCATGCGGGGCCTGGTGACGCGAAAAAGGTGCGACCTGCAGGTCGCACGGCTGACCCACGATAAACATTTATACTGAAACTCAGCCGGCGTAGGCGTAGCAAAATAAGCCACGCCGCCCTATTAACGCGTAATAGAGGTCAAGTGACCTCAGAGCATACCCAACAGGTGCATGCCACCAAGCTACAAAAATACACATGCACACCCACGATCCAGGCGCCATCTTGTGGCCGATATAGTTAGTGCACTACGTGTGCTACATAAACACACAAAATTAATATAGTGACTAAAACCAAAACGTCGGGGCGTATAAAGGTAAGCAGGAGGTCATAATTTTACACTTTCTGGGAGCATCTATCCCCATATAGCCTAAACTCACAAATAGAGTGCTATAGGCTATGATAGAGGGATACGGGGGATACATCACAGTATCGTCATAATTAGAAGGGGAGGGGGAAAGGCAGCACGGGGCACAGGACAGTAATGCAATTCACATATACAACACAGAAGATTACATAATATCTCAAAAGGGTTAACAATAAAAGATCTACTGGGCAAGATTTACTCCAAGGAGCATATCAGGGGTCTAGCATACATGAGAGCTCTATTTTGTCATTTAAGCCAAGGGGGCCCATAGCATTGGTTTGTAGGATTAGCCAGGTTTCTCTCCTCAGTAACATTTTCTCTCTATCGCCCCCTCGTCTTTGGGGCTCCACCCTTTCCAATACTGCGAATTTTAAACCTCTGCCATTCCCCCCATGTTCCTCATTCATATGTGTTACGAGCCTTGTCCCACTCTTTCCGGATTTTACCGAGCTTAAGTGCTCTCCCATCCTAACCTTCAATGGGCGAGTTGTTTGGCCTATGTCATAGCGGCCACATGGGCAGAACATCACATACACAACAAAATCCGTGGTACAGGAAAAGAAAGCCCTAGCCTGGAAAACCTCCTTCCCCACCCATACACTCCTCTGAAGTAGCATGTGGGGACAATGGACACAATGTCCACATCTGAAGTTTCCCTTGGGAATGGTTCTATTCAACCAATTTGTCTTCCTAGGGGTAATAAACTCACTCCGAGTGAGCATGTTCTTCAAGGTGGGTGCCCGTCTAAAGGCCACCTGTGGTGGTCCCCCCACTTTCCTCGACAAGTCAGTGTCCTTCATGATAACGTCCCAGTGCCTAAAGATGGTCTTTCTAATCTTCTCTGCCATAGGGGTATAGTCAAAAGTAAAGGTCATTCTTTTACTATCTGATATCTTTCCTTTTTTTGAGACCAGCAAGTCCATCCTTTCCTGCTTTTTAGCACGTACTCTGGCTGCTCCCAGTTGGGCAGGGTCGTAGCCTCTTTTAATAAATCTTTCAGTCATCTCGTCTGCCTGGCAGTCAAAGTCCGATTCTTTCTTATTATTTCTCCTTAATCTCAAGTACTGTCCATATGGGATTGCCCTGATGACATGTTTCGGGTGAAAACTATTAGCATGTAAGATTGTATTTGTCGCCGTCGGTTTTCTATAGCCCTTGCTGTGAATCCCATCGTCCCGAATCACTAATTTCAAGTCCAAAAAAGTCACCTCTGTATGGCTCAATTCTGCCGTAAATTCCATATTAATTTCATTGGTATTCAGATACCTCATAAATAAGTCAAACTCATGGTCGGAGCCTGACCACACCACCAGGACGTCGTCCACATACCTTGACCATTGTCTGACGCATCTCCGAAACGGGTTGTTCTCGGAGAATACGGCAGACTCCTCCCACGCCCCCAGGAAGAGGTTCGCAAAGGAGCATGCCACCGGGGTCCCCATGGCGGTGCCGGCGGTCTGTTGGAACCAGCGCCCATCAAAAAGGAACGCATTGTGCTTCAGCACAAACTCCAAACATTCACATAAAAAATCAATATATTCATCATCCTTATTAGTACGTTTCAAAAATTGTTTGACTGCCAGCACCCCCAAATCCTGAGGAATACGGCTATACAGACTGACCACATCAATAGTGGCCAGTCTGTCTCCTGGGACCCATGTGGCACGCTCCAACATCTGTAACACCTCCAAAGTGTCCCTCAAATAAGAGGGCACCCCTCTCAATAGGGGGCGCAGGAGATGGTCGAGGTATCTGGACAGTCTCTCAGTGAGAGACCCACAGCCAGACACTATGGGACGCCCCGGCGGTGCGGTCAATGACTTGTGTAGTTTTGGGATATGGTACCATACAGGACGTCTCGGGAAGGGGGGCACAAGGTCCATGGCCAATTTCCTGGACATAAAACCCCTCTCCACCCCCTCCTCCAATAGGTGTTTCAGTCTGGTCTGGAACCCTGGGGTCGGGTCAGCCGCGAGTGGACAATAGGTGGTTGTGTCGTTTAATTGCCTCTCGGCTTCTTGCTTATATTGATCTGCAGACATTATGACCAAGTTGCCACCCTTGTCCGCCCCGCGGATGACAAGACCATCGTTCCCTTTTAACCATTCCAAAGCCGATCTTTCATCTTTACTCAAGTTAGGCACCGCCTCTTCGTAAATCTCTGCTTTTATATCCTGCATAACTCTATCAAAAAAAGCGTGACCAAGCGTCCTGGTGGACGCGAAACGGCCGTCGCCGACCCTTCTGCAACCCTGAGCACCCACCTCCACCCCATCCTGCACAGTATCGTCATGAGAATCAGGTGATATCCATTTGACATCTCATATTGCACAAGTTGTTTTAATAAATGAGCTGAATGACGGATGGTGCCCGAATCTGCTTCTTGTTTACAGTGAATTGTAAAAAATAGCCTGGTCAATATGGTAGTGTAAGCCTGTGGTCCTTGAGTGGTTAATTTGGTGTGGGATGGGGGGCCCCAGGGTTATCTTTGCTAGGGTGGAGGGTCAGGGGCCTGCCGACTAAATAGTTTACCCATTGAATCTACCTACATGCAGTGACAAATTTTATAGGCAGGAGGGTTAGGGTAGTAAAGTCAATTCGATGTAGGTTAGTTTGATGATGTAGGCTATTTTGTTGGATCACCGGGTTTACCTTAGCATACCTCCCAACTTTTTGAGATGAGAAAGAGAACATTTAAGCCACACCCCTATTCATGCATACCATAAAAGATTTCATAAGAAATATGTTTTGATATTCAGTCCACACTGGTTCTTTCTACCCTGGTTCATTTTCCTTCATATGAACATTTTAAAATTAGTAATATACCAATTTAAAGGATGGGAATAAAGTTTAGAGTTAATCAAACACATTTTTAGTAGAGAAATATACTGTGTATACTCGGATACAAGTGGACCCCGTGTATAAGTCGACCCCCAAATTTGATCCCCAAAAGCTGGTATTTCTCAGTCTCAAGTATAAGTAGGCCTAGGAAAGTTGATGGCTGCAGGTGGGGACTAGGAGGGGTTACTGGCTCTGCACTTGGGGTCCAGAAGTAATGCCTGCACTTGGGGAACAGGAGAAGTTAATGGCTGTAGTGCATAAAACTCTGCAGCCATTAACTCCTCCTGGTCCCCAGGTGCTGCTTCAGCTTTTCACTGTTCAACTCATTTTGTTCTGCATTCTGTATGCAGAGCAGATATATACATCCTGAGTACTATGGCCAGTTTTCCCTATAAACTCCCCCTCCCCTTCCAGCCGCTATGGTTCCTGCCGTTCTCTCTCCCCGAGTGGCCCCTCTCTCCCCCGTGTTCAGTGAATGAATGCAGTGTAGCAGAGCTGACATACGTTACCTAATCCCCCGCTGCGCACTGTGTCCTTTGATCTCCTCTTCGCTCATGCCGGCGAGCATATTATAGCGTCTTTCCTGCTTAAGTACCATGTGACTCCTGATGTCACATGGTACTGGAAGCAGGAGAGACGCTATAGCATGCTCGCCGGCATGAGCGAAGAGGAGTTCAAAGGACACAGCGCGCAGCGGTGGATTAGGTAAAGTATGTCAGCTCTGCTACACTGCATTCATTCACTGAACACGGGGGAGAGAGGGGCCACCCGGGGAGAGAGAACGACAGGAACCATAGCGCCTGGAAGGGGAGGGGGAGTTTATAGGGGAAACTGGCCACAATTATAGTTAGGAGGAGGCAGGAGGGAGGGAGAGCTAGAGAGGGGGCAGTGCAGTGTAGAGTAATGAGGAGAAAGGAGCACCCCGGCCCCCTCCAGTAGAGGACAGGGAGCTGTGTCTTATGCTGGGTTTACACCATACTATTTTCTGTTAGATTCTTCTGTTAGATTTTTCTGTTAGATTTTCTGTTAGATTTTCTGTTAAAGTGCATAATTAGATTTTCTGTAGAGAATGGTCATTATCTCTGGTGCATTGTCTTCTGTTTATCTCCTGCTGAGTAGAACAATGCCTAATTGCTCGGCAGATCGTAAGATAGATACATTTCCAACATGTTGAACTTTATCTATCTGGCAGGTAAATCCAACAGAAAATTGTATGGTGTAAACCCAACATTATGCTGGGATTACACCATACAATTTTCTGTTCGGTTTTTCTGTTTCTGTAAATTCAACATGTTGGCCATTTATCTATCTTACCATCTATCTGCCAAGCAATTAGGCATTGTTCCACTCAGCAGGAGATGACCAGAAGACAATGCACCAGAGATAATGACCATTCTTTACAGAAAATAATCTAATTATGCATTCTAACAGAAAATCTAACAGAAGAATCTAACAGAAAATTGTATGGTGTAAACCCAGCATTAGCTTCACCACTGGCTCACATGGCTTTTGCAGTGGCTGACACGGCTTCTACACTAGCTAATGTAGCTTCTACGCTGTCTGACTGCTTTGAAATATCAGAAAGCCGCGCCCCTTACCAAGATAGACGCTGCAAGCAGCATATAGCAAGGCTGCCCTGCAGTGCCCACTCAGGCCATTACATTGATTGGTTTAGTAGTGGGCAATGCCCGGTGTATGTGGCTACAGCCGCAGCACGTGAAGGGCTTGGCCTCTGCTTCTATTTTGTGGCTAGCGTTCCTTGCGCCTTGCACTGCAGTGTAATGACAACAGCCAATACACCGTACTATGCTGTGTCTATCTGATTGAATAAGCCACGCATGCTCAGACTGAATTCGGAAGCCATATTTACGTATTCGACCTGGTATCGCGCTGCTCTGTTACATAGCGGAGCAGCAAACCACCTCCATATTGCGACTGGCGGTGCCCATACGTGTTTCTGGATGTGACATCATGCCGTCGTGGTGTGCACGTCGACTATAAAAGGCACGCGTACGTCCATTTCTGCCTTTTCCCGGTGTCTTTAGACCCGACAGAGAGAATCCCTCTCCATCCTCCTCTGGTGGAACGTCCCGGGGCAAATTGCAGACAAGACCGAGCAGATGACCCTTCGGGGGACCCTCAAGGGGCGACAATGGCTGGGTTACACAGATCGCCACCACTCCGCAGTTCCCAGATATGATCCTGAGCTCCTCCCGGGGTGAGATGCATGTGTATAGTGGCCATTCTATCAGTATGGAGCTGTGCTGCTCCCTTCCTTTAGCACTGTGTGGCTGATGTGCGATGTGTGGCCGGGTATTTGTACTGTGCGATCCTGTATCTGTACTCTGTGGCCCTGTATATAGTGTCTGTAGCAGTGCAGGCTCTGTGTGGGCCTAGCACTGTAGTATTGCCCCGTTCTGTGTGCCAAGTGTTAGAAGTCATGGGACTTAGCACAGTATTGCATTATTATCAATGCTCTTGTTCATGTATTTCTTGCACCGGTTTCTATTGCTCTATAGAGTGTTTATTATAATTTATAGTCCTCATACTTGCTACTGTATATGTAGATGGGCTTATCTTGCACTTAAAAAGAAAAAGGTTACAGCACAAGTGCAATGGAGATTGCACATGCTTTTTGAGGTGTAATGTGGCACTTTAAAGACAACTCTCAGGACTTGTAAAATGTATAAATCATATGTACACATTCTTACAAGTAGTACGATTCTACTATAGTAAAATAAACCATAAATTACTTCTCTTCTATGTACATGTCACTTTACATAAGGCAGTTAAACTCTGACCGCTCCTGCAGGTTTTGGACTTGTCCATCTCCTTGTGGGGGATTCTCTGTATCTCCTTTATTCTTTACTAAAGTGCTCCCTGGAAATGATGCTGGATGGCTTGCCTACTCATTAGCCCATTATTCAGGCATCTGGACTGTCACTGCCATGTAAGTGCTTTAAAAAAATAAAGAAAACCCTGAGAATCCCCCATTAGGTGATGGACTAGTTGGAAACATGTCAGATTTTTACTGCGTACTGTAAGTGACAGCAACGTAGAATAATTTGTAAAGCATTTTAATTTGGGAGAAATGTACTTAGAAGTATGTGTACACATGTATTTTAAATCTTACAATGGTGTTCCTTGAACTGTTTGGAAACTGGCTGTGTAAATTACTCCCTACGATTTCTGTTTCAGCTACTGCTAATTTTGGTCTTTGGGGCAAATGTCAAAATTTACATTTTTAATCCCATCGCTGCTCACTGGGGACATTGTCTGCCTTTTATCTGATACACTTTGGTAGATGGTTATATTATATTTATATTTTAGTTGACGGGAATGAACTAAGATTGCGCTGCTGCTCTGTTTACATGTAGTTGGTCAGACTGTTGCAGATTGCGGTCAGTCTACTGCCATATCACCAGCAGTTGTCTTTTAGGAACACCTCTGTAGGGCTTGTCCAGTTATGCAGTTAAACTGGCACTCCAGCCGAGAAAGTGACGCTCTCTCCCCACCCCTTCCCCTTGCATTTACTTGTGTATGTTTATAAGCAGCTTTTACTTGTGCTACCATTCATGCATTTTTGTCATTCACTCTTTAAATTTCTATTTGAATGACAGTTGTTGCTTAGTTTGGATATTCATACCTATGTTATTGTAATGATTTATATTCATAAGGTTAATGCAATTATTTTTGCTCTGTTTCGGTTTTCTTGCTGCCTAGTAAAGCTTGCCGCTTTCATTGCAGATAAGACGGGTCATTATGTGGAAGTTGACCCGTGATGAGACAAATTATGGTGTACCCCACTTAGTCAGCGACGTTGTCATCTCATCTGATGGTCAGTTTGCTCTGTCTGGATCATGGGATCTTACTACGTAAGTTTGTAGATCTAATGGTTCGAGACAGGTTTAAAGGGAACCGGACATCTGGGTGCCACCATAGACTGTAACGTCAATAACGGCTATAGCTGTGCACAAAGGGTATTTTGGACAGCAGCAAAAGACTGAGCCCAATTTACAAAAGTGCAATTCAGCCGCCAGCAATAGCCAGCAGCTAAATTGCACCTTACCATCGGGGGGGGGGGGGGGGTGTTGATAGTCTACACCGCCGGGACTTTTTCAGGAGTAGGCACCCTGCACTCAAACTTCCCGGCGCTTAAAGAGAACCCGAGGTGTGTTTAAAGAATGTTATCTGCATACAGAGGCTGGATCTGCCTATACAGCCCAGACTCTGTTGCTATCCCAAACCCCACTAAGGTCCCCCTGCACTCTGCAATCCCTCATAAATCACAGCCGTGCTGTGAGGCTGTGTTTACATCTGTAGTGTCAGTCTCAGCTGCTCCCCCGCCTCCTGCATAGCTCCGGTCCCTGCCCCCGTCCCTTCCCTCCAATCAGCAGGGAGGGAAGGGATGCAGGCGGGGACTGGAGTTCTGCAGGAGGCGGGGAGAGCAGCAGACTGACACTATAGAGATAAACACAGCCAGCTCTGACAAGCTGTTTGTCAGCAGCGTGGCTGTGATTTATGAGGGATTGCAGAGTGCAGGGGGACCTTAGGGGGGTTTGGGATAGCAACAGAGGCTGGGCTGTATAGGCAGATCCAGCCTCTGTATGCAGATAATATTCTTCAAACCCACCTCGGGTTCTCTTTAACCCTGCACTCAAACTTTCCGGTGCTTTTTTTAAATGAATGATCACAGAATCCCATGGTGATATGAAGGCCTGCTTGACTAATGGTGGGATTATGTAAAAGTATTTTTTGTTTCAGTGGCACCACCACCAGGCACTTTGTGGGTCACACTAAAGCTGTACTGAGCATGGCTTTCTCTGCAGACAACCGCCAGATTGTGTCTGGATCCAGAGACAAGACCATTAAGCTGTGGAACACGCTAGGAGTGTGCAAGTACACAGTGCAGGTGGGACACTGACTTGGGGAGGACACTGCTGATTAGCTTATCTGGTCCCCGTGACCAGAAAATCTCACCTGAGTGTTTCTCATAGAAACAATGTCAAATAGGCTGAAAATCCTGCAATTATGATGGGATCAGTAAAGCTGTAGTTTGAAATGCTTTAATAGTCTGGTTATTTTTGCATATGATCTTCAAATTATGATTTATGTTTAACAGGAAGAATCTCACACTGAATGGGTCTCATGTGTGCGCTTCTCGCCCAACAGCAGCAATCCAATCAGTGTTTCCTGCGGATGGGACAAGATGGTGAAGGTAATACACCTGGCGATTTGGTCAGTAAAAGGATTTACAGGGCTGTGGAGTCAGAACAGTTTTTGGGCACCTGGAGTCAGAGGTTTCAGTAAACTGAGCAGTTGGATAATTATTGTGCCAACTCCACAGTCCTGGTAAGACTTAGACTAAAGAGTCAGCGCAATTTTGGGTACCTGGAGTTGGTACAAAAATCTTCCGACTCAGTTTATGAAACCACTGACTCCATAGCCCTTATGCTGGGAACATACATTTCGTTTTCCCGCTCGATAGATGCGTTCGATTAATAAATTCCGTCATGTCCGATATTCCGCCCGATTGTTTTACCACTCGATTTCTCATAGAAGTGAATGGGAAATTAAAAAAAAAAAAAAAAGTTAAGAAGATAAGAGAATCAAGTGGAAAAAATGTACCGTGTGTTCCCAGCATTAGGATTTATGTATACCTGAGTTCTGAATGTTTATTTATATAAACAAAAAGTTCTTTATTCTTTTACTTTATCTCTAAAATCCCATTCCTCCAAAATTGCCACTTCCTGCTTGTATACTTGCTGGCAGGAAGTGGAAATAACTGAGAAATTATACTTTTCAGACTGTTATGTAGCTAATTGGACTTTAAAGGTGAACTTACAAATTTCTGATTTATAAATGGGCATCCAGAGTTCAGATACACTTGGGATGAGTTCACACTATGCATGTTTTTGCTTTATAACTGCATGTGAATTTGCTAGCCATACAATTGTATGGACATGGTAACATCTGTTAAAAAAAAAACGCATTATAACACACTTTCTACAGTCAGGGTAATATTTGAAAATGCATGTGTTGCATAGCAATTCGGTGGCAGTCATACAGGAACTAAGGTCAGATGGTACTGGAACCTTTATGGGTGTGGATCAACTATAACAGATTCTGCAAACTTATAGTAATATGAAATCCCATTTTAGACACGCTAAAACTGGTAGGGAACCTATGGCTCGGGAGCCAGATGTGGCTCTTTTGATGACTCCATCTGGCTCTCCTACAAAATCAGTAGGGGTTGATTTACTAAATTACACTGCTCAAGCAGCGCAGCTTAGGCACCTTTTACACTTAATCAGTTGCTCTCCGTTAAAGCCAAAAGAAAACTGATTTTCAAAGTAATGTCCATATTTCCCAATGCTTCAGTTCACACCATACGTGTTTTAACTGAAAGCTTTTTCACAATGCACTGCTATGGAAAGTACTATCGCATTAAGTGTAAAAGGGCCCTTAGTGTGGCAGCGCAAGAAAAAGTGGGCACGCTACTGCTGTAGCATGCACTACTAACTTACTCCTGCTCTCTTCCCCATCCCCCCACCCCAACAACTAACGGCCGCTCCAATTGTCCCACCCCCGACCCAGTCAGTTCCAGTGACTTTGTAGGATGAGATCCCAGCACATTGATTGGCCCAATAGACTGCCTGGCAGCTTACCATCGGTCGACAGCTGTGCTGCAGCAGATCTACTGCCATGCCATAAATTTGAAACCTATTGGTGCATTGGTTTGTTATTCTGGAAGGTCAGTTATGGTTCTTTGGTCCTGTGGGCAGCATCTTGGTTATGATGCTAACTTGTTGTATAAACTTGCACTGGAATAGTATTTGGGATGCCTACAAACTTGGACAAGCCTTTGCGTGCGAGGAGCCACAACAGCAGGAGCTCATTGCATGTCAGCATGCAAACGTACATGGATGTGCAAAGCAGCTAACATCTTTGTCACTGGGTAATCTACAGTTGTGAAATATTAACTGCACTGCTTTTGTGTATGTGAACTTAGCCCTAAATGGAACGCATGGTTAAAAAAAAGGCTTTTTTTTTTTGTTTTTTTTTAGAACTGCAGATGATTGGATGGGCCAGATTAGTTTGTAATATTGCAAAGTTCTTTTCAAATAATGTGTGCATTGCTGAATACCTGCTGATCTTGTAACGTTATACTTTAATTTTTGGTGTGGAATTTAACCAATTGTAATCTGAAGACAAGCCATAGCGGTCACACTGGCTACCTGAACACAGTCAGTGACTGTGTCACCTGATGGCTCCCTGTGTGCCTTTGGAGGCAAGGTGAGATGAAATACTTCATACTTCAATATGACAAGAACTTGCATATGTCCACAGGAAGGCTCCTTAAAGAAAACCTGAAGGGGGGGGGGGGGGAGGGGAGTGTCAGATTGGACACCGAGGCATGTTCGCTGACTCATGAAATGCCTCTGTCCTTCACCGCTGCATTATAGCCCCGAAATTAGCGACAATATTTGTTGCTGCAGAAGTCGTGTTAACACCGCTCTACCCACCAATCACTGGAATGTGCACGATCAGGTCAGCAAAGCCCACAATGTACAGCAGAAAGGTCCGCACCAGTCCAGGATTCCAAACAATGACTTTATTTAGGATATAAGTTTGCCTAGCAATCTGATGCATGTGCATATTTTATACTGGATACGTCCTAAATAAGGTCATTGTTTGCAATCCTGGACTGGTGCGGACCTTTCTGCTGTAAATATTTGTTGCTATCTCGGAGGGCAATAGGAGGAACGCCCCCCCCCCTAAATATTCATGTATGTTTTCATGCAGGCTTTCCTGAACTGCCATTGGGCGGAGAGATATCTCCTTCCAGCATTGTGACTCAGAGGTCACGAAAATGGGGCAGTGCAGGCCTCAGGAGCGGCAGGGATTGTGGCTACCTGATCGTCCAGCCCCCAAATCGGGTAGCTTAGTGGGTTATTCTGCATTGAGAACAATGGAAAAAGTAGTGTAAGATAAGCGAATCGCCCGGAGAACCGAGCAGCAAAAACGATTGAGCGCCAGAATCGACCCGTGTAGTCCCAGTATAAGTGGATACTCTCCTTGCCCAGTGCTGCTGTGCCTTCAGAGAGGTTGTTGTCATTTCCAGAGTTTTCCTGATTGTTAGGGCTACTATTTGCTTACAAGAGTGGTGACTAGGAGAAGATAAGTGGAAACACTTGCTGCATGTTTGTTGGATCTGGTAAGGGGAGACCGGGAAACACGAAAGAAGTACTCTTGGGGAGCTGAGAATAACCTTTTCTACCCACAGGTTACTAATTGTTTTGGCCTGTAGAGAATAACAGGCAGGGCCAAGATTATGGGCGACCTTATGAACTATTTATTCTCTAGTAATCTGTGTTTAAAGAGACTCTGTAACAAAAATTACGTTTTTTCTACCATCCTACAAGTTCCTAAACCTGTTCTAATGTGCTATGGCTTACTGCAGCACTTTCTACTATCACTGTCTCTGTAATAAATCAATGTATCTTTCCCCTGCCAGACTTGTCGCCCTGTGTCTGGAAGGCTGCCAACTCTTCCGTGCTGGTCTGTTTATGCACACCCCTTTCCAGGCCCCTCTATGCACACTCCAGTGTGTGTGTGTGTGTGTGTGTGTGTGTGTGTGTGTGTGTGTGTGTGTGTGTGTGTGTGTGTGTGTGTGTGTGTGTGTGTTATTTACATAAGCCAGAAGCCTCTCTGCTCTCTGATATCAGTGAGAGCTGGATAAAAATCCTCCTCTGTTATGCTGGATACACACCATGGATTTCCGCGTCGAATGCGTCCGTCGATACGTGTCGATCCGATTATTTCCGAGCATTTCCGAACGCATTTCGATGATTTTTAGGTCGATTGCCATGTAAAGTATGGCAAATCGACCTAACGATCCATCGAAGCTTGAATCGGACATGTCGAAAATAATCGAATCGATGCGTATCGCGGAAACTCATGGTGTGTATCCAGCATTAGGCTGTGAAAGGAGCTGTCCAACACATACTGAGGAATTACAGACAGGAAGAAAGGATCAGCCTCACAGCCTGTCACTAGTATTCAGTGGGTGAGAGCTGCAGGGGACAGAAGGTTAACACACAAATGATCTCTTGAGATTCAAAAGGAAGGCTGTATACAGCCTGCTTGTGTATGGATGTATTTTCTATGTGTGGACATACTGTACATCAACTTACTTCCTGTTTTGGTGGCCATTTTGTTTGTTTATAAACAAACTTTTTAGAACTGTTTTTGACTACTTTTAATGCGGCGGGGAGCGGCGAAATTGTGACAGAGGGGAATAGGAGATGTCTCCTAACACACTGGTATGTTTACTTTTGTGCAATTTTAACAATACATATTCTCTTTAAAGTGAATGTTTACACTTTTTTTATTTTCTTTTTACTAATAGAGGACAACTTACCTCATTGACCTCTATAGTAATGCCCCTTTCCCGTCATTTTTCCTGCAGCATTGAACCCACAATCACTGTTATTAATATTTGACCACTTCGGTCGAATAATCAAGGCAGGAGAGAGGAGGCAGAGCTTCTTAGCCCTGCTCTGTCACTTCTCCACCATCTCCGCCCCTTTGCTCCTCCCTGTCAGCCGCTCTCACGCAGATGCGCGGCTCCCCTGCTCATCACAAGAGCGCGCAGCGCTGGGTGAGGTCGATTGTGCGTCCCTGTCAGCGTGCTCATATACATATACATATATATATATATACACATACATACATACATACATACATACATACATACATACATACATACATACACAGTGTATATATATATATAATTGACACATGTGACGGTATGAAAGGACCTTCACTAATTAGCAGGGTGGCAGCTCTGTACACTCTTCAGTGCTGTACTGCACGCGCGCGCTCCTGACGATAGACGTGAGCGCGCGCGCACTGTCCCTGGAACGCGCACCCCAAGTCTCCTATGTCTCGCGCTATTTTATCGGCGCTGGAGACTTGGAGAAATTAGGACGTAAGAGGCCGCCGACCCGGAAGATGAAGCAAAGGTCGGCGGCCATCTTGGATACAAACCAAGCAGATTTCATGCTCTATTGCACGAACGGGGGGCAGTGGTGAGGCGAAAATGAGCAAAGGTACATGTATGTTCATTTTTTTACATGTGTGTGTAATTTAAAAAAAAAATTCCGACAAGGTAAACAATGGCTTTAAAGCCTTATAGAGCCAGAACATCCATCTGTGATCATTCTGGGTCACCATCTTAATGAGTATGTCACTTATCTATAGCTGGTTGTGCACAGGGATCTTGCCTTCAGCCATGCTTGATTTCTTTGTAGCTGGTTACTTTCTGCTTTTGCTGGTACGGTGTATGCTCAGCAGATCATGCAGGTCAGTACAGAGAGCCCTGTATCGAATCATGCCTTGCTATGTGTAATGTCTGCAGGCAGTGTAATTCTTTGAGACAGTTACCTGTGGTCAGCCCCGCCATCAGGAGGGTACAGCCGATACAAGAATGATGGGCCCCGCCGCCAGGAGCTCCCAGGGGGGGCCCCGGGCCCCCTGCTCACTTACTGCAACTCTACTACACGCCCCCTGCTCCCAGCTTGTCACGTCTCATGTGTGATGATTATTCATGCTACGGGCGGCTGCTGCAGCATGTGATAATGCCAGCCAATCACAGAGGGGGGTGGAGCAACATTTAAAAAGAGGCGCTGCTGAAATCCCAGTGTAGCCAGGTATCACCGAAGTCTCTGCCATGCCTGGCAATTCCACTAGTGACAGTGTCCTGTGTGCCTGCCTGCTGATTGCTGCATAGACCACACTAGCTGCCGACCTCTGTGCTGCACAGGACAGGAGAGCTCTATGCAGTGCAGCCTCCCCTCATCCTCCAGCATCCAGTGAGCAGATCAGAAGTGACAGCAGGGAGGAGGGGAGACCAACCATCAGCACACGCAAATAGTGTGCTCCTGCAGCTGCGGTGTGTATAGCCAGACAAGAGAGGAATGCAGCCCGGCAGACAGATGACGTCATCAGCCACTGGAGGGAGGGGGAGAAAACGAGTGTAGCCAGCTCTGGATGGATGGAGAGAAGAGGAGAGCTACACTGGTGTACAAACAGGAGAGAGGGGCCTGAGCTGAGCCACTACTTGTACAAGGGAAAAGCAAATTGTGTGGTAAGGTACTCTCTCCCACCCCCTCTCTCTCGCTCTCTCTCCTCCTCTCTCTCACACTCTCCCTTTCTCTCTCTCTCTCTCTCTCCCCCCTCTCACACCCCCCTCTCTCCATTTCTCTCTTTCTCCCCCGATCTCTCTCACATCTCCCTTTCTCTCTCTCTCTCTCTCTCTCTCTCTCTCTCTCTCTCTCTCTCTCTCTCTCTCTCTCTCTCTCTCTCCTCTCTCTCTCTCTCCCCCCCCTCTCTCTCTCTCCCCCCCCCCTCTCTCTCTCCCCCCCCCCCTCTCTCTCTCTCCCCCCCCCCTCTCTCTCTCTCCCCCTCTCTCCCTCTCTCCCCCTCTCTCCCCCTCTCCCTTTCTCTCTCTTTCTCTCTCTCTCTCTCTCTCTCTCCCCCTCTCTCTCACTCCCCCCTCTCCCTTTCTCTCTCACTCCCCCTCCCCCTCTCCCTTTCTCTCTCACTCCCCCCCCCCCCCCTCTCCCTTTCTCTCTCTCCCTCTCCCCTCCCTCTACCCCTCTCCCTCACACCCCCCTCTCTCTCCCCTCCCTCTACCCCTCTCTCACTAGGGCTGCACGGTTTTTTGGTTTAAAACCGAAACCGCGGTTCGTGTCAAGACGATCTGGTGATCGTCAGTATCCTCGGTTTTTCTGAGTGCCCGCCCGTTGCCTGTACACTTGTCTGGCCCGCCTTCTGCTGTGCGCCGATTAGCCAGAGCCGCCAGAAGCAGTGAATATGTATTAGTTAATGAGCGGGGGGGGGGGGGGGCGGGTCCACTCGAGCGAGCGGCACACAGCTTTACCAATCGCTGGATAGCGATGGAATGGTGGCAGCGGTAGGCGGAGCTGTACGCTCTGTGCAGCTCCGCCTACCGCTGCCGTCAATCCATCGCTATTGGTAAAGCTGTGTGTGCCGCTCGCTCGAGTGGACCCGCCCCCCTCCGCTCATTAACTAATACATATTCACTGCTTCTGGCGGCTCTGGCTAATCGGTGCACAGCGGTAGGCGGGCCAGACAAGCGTGCGGGCAGTGGGCGGGCATTCTGAAAGCTACTGATCATTTTTTGTGTCAGAATTACAACTCAGACAATGCTGCTACATCTTGGTAAAATGATGAACAAACCGGCATCAAAAGGATTTCAGTGGCCGCAGGAGACTTCACAATGAGTTGTATAGCATGTCAGCTATCCTATCCAATAAAACTAGCAGCGAAAACAGCTATTTAAATAAGATAGTTCAAACTTATCTGTAGAGAGAAGTAGGGATTAGGTTACCATTTAGTGTAAAAGACTGGGATGGAAATACATTAAAGTGAAACTCCGCTGAAAATTGCTACTAACTTGCATCAGCGCTCCATAAAGCTGAGTTTCCACATCAGGCGAAGCGTTGCATTTTTATGCACAGGAAACACACAGCAATGCAAGTGTATGGACTAGTTTACATTGTTTGTAATGTATGGACTAGTTTACATTGATGCAAATTTCCGCATCCATTTAAGTGTGTGGAAAAAACTGACAGCATGCTGCATTTTTTCGGAAACTGCGCCCCCCGCTCATTAACAATAAAACATATTCACTACTTCTGGCGGCTCTGGTCAATTGGCGCACAGCGGTAGGCGGGCCAGACAAGCGTGGGCGGGCGGGCACTCTGAAAACTGCAGATAGTGACGATCACTATATCGTCTTCACGTGAACCGCCTCCCCGCTGCCCGGCTCTTAAAAAGGAACTCCAGTTTAATTTTACTGCTGACAGGTGATGTAGCTGCTGCATGGTTTTTGACAGTTGGAAACAGCTATTTCCCACAATGCAGCAAGGTTCACAGACAGGAAACTGCCAAGAGTACGTACTTTTCTTGTTCTTGTGGGAGGGGTTTCACCACAATATCAACCATACAGAGCCCCCTGGTGATCCATTTGTGATGGGGTATCAGCTACTGATTGGGATAAAGTTCAATTCGTGGTCAGTTTCTCTTTAAGCAATCGTCCGCCCGCAGTATCTGGCTAAACTATACTGGGGGCATAGTGAATTTAGTGCCAAAGCTCGATTTAAAAAAAAAATCGTGAAAAAATCGAAATCGCAATTTTTGAGAGAAAAATCGCAATTTCAATGTTTACCTAAAATCGTGCAGCCCTATCTCTCACTCCCCCCTCTCCCTTCTCTCTCTCTCTCTCTCTCTCTCTCTCTCTCTCACTCTCCCTTTCCTTTTCTCTCTCTCACTCTCCCCGCCTCTCTCCCTCTTATTTAATGTATTTATTTTTTTTCTCCTGCTGGAACTTGGACAGATGTCTGTTTTATTTTTTGTTTTGTTTTTTCTGTGAAGGATGCTCATCTGATCCCCAACAGGCCTGGGCACCTGGATTTTTTTCCTTTCCACCTTCACCAGTGCCTCCATCTTTTTCTCCCTTGACTATCACCTACCACAGACCTACAAATCAGCGCAGCAGTAGTAATGCTGGGTCTTGCCTCTTCCAGTGGCGTCGGGTCATGGATGCTCTTCCATTGCATCCACTAGATGTAAGCCTTTCTCTCATCCCAAGCGTCTCTGCACATCACATGAAACTCAGACCAAGATTGAGGCCTAGTGGCTGCAGTGGGAGGATATCAGCGATCTAACACTGGAAGGCATAAGCCCCAGTACTACTTCTGCTCTGATCTGTGTGATTGTTAATGGGAGATGAGCAGGGAATGGCCCATCCCTGCTACTATTCCTAACACAAGCTTCACTGCCACTACACCTAACACAAGCCTTCCCATCGCTACACCTAACACTAACCTCATTGTTGCACAAACTAAGGTGACACTGAGGGGGACACTTTTTCACTGTGTCATGCTGTGCGCGCTGCTTTCTTTGGTGTCGGAGCCATGCACATTTTTCGCTGTTACGGGCACGGGGGTGGGATGGCTAATGGGCGGGCACAGGGGCTGGTGGGTGGGCTCGGGAGGGGGGGGCCCAGGCCTGATGATGTGTGAGGGGCCCCAAAATTTCTGATGGCGGCCCTCCCTGTGGTTAGTACAGTGTAGGTTTTCTTACTTTGAAGGTTGAGTGTTGGAGTATCAGTGACTCAGAAAACACTGAAACCAAAGGTGGTTGAACGGAAAAGTGAAATGTTCTTGTGATGGAGGACGGCAGTTGGCATTGCTCTCAGCAAACATTGCAGAATTGTCCAGGTGGTAATGGGAACCTGAAGTGGGAATCACATGATGGCTGCCATATGTATTTCCTTTTTAAACAATACTAGTTGCCTGGCAGCCATGCTGATCTCTTGGCTTTTAGTAGGGACTGTATAAGACACCTGAAACAAGCATTCAGCTAACAAGGTCAGACGTGCATCAGAACACCTGATCTGCATGTTTATTCTGGGTCTATGGCTAAAAGTATTGGGGGCAGCAGGACAGACAGGCAATTAGCATTGTTTAAAAGGAATTAAATGTCAGCTGCCATAGTCCTCTCACTTCTGGTGTGCTTTAAAGTGAAACTAACCAGGGATGCTCTTAACTTTAAATTCGAATGAAATTCGAATAGGGTTATTCAGATTTCATCCTAATTACAGCAGCTGTGCGGGTGTCCAAGGGGGGGGGTTAATCTTTCCCATCAGGTGTCTTCTTCGCTCGTCCCTTGGCGCCTCCCACGCTGCGTTCCAATCCGGCGTCACGTGACTATACACTTCCCCCTTCAACCCGGAAGGAGTAAGTGTATGTAATCACGTGACGCCGGATTGGAACGCAGCGTGGGAGGCGCCGAGGGACGAGCAAAGAAGACGCCGGGTAAGATTAAACCCCCCCCACCCTCGGACACCCGCACAGCTGCTGTAATTAGTAAGATGAAATTCGTATAACCCTATTAGAATTTCATCCGAATTTGAAGTTAAGAGCATCCCTGACTGTAACCAAGAATTGAACTTCGTTCCAATCAGTAGAAATATATATTCCTTTTCTCAAACAGATCAGGGGGCTCTGAATGGCTGATATTGTGGTGAAATACCTCCCATAGTGTGATGTCAGGACCAAGGTCCTGACTTCATACTGTGGGAACCTTGTTGCATTGTGGGAAATAACAGCTGTTTTACAAGTGCTAAAAAAGCAAGCAGCTTCTCCTTCCACTAGCATCACCTGCCAGCAGTAAAACTCACATGTGATAAATGTCAGACTGTAAATCAGTGTTTGCCCATTGAAAAATCGTTCCTCTCTGACTAATTTATACAGAATTGTAAAAATGAAGCACATTTTCTTATTACACCGGAGTTCCTCTAAGTCATCAGCACTCTTGCCTGCAGTTCTGAGTCATGCTTGGGATTAATGTTCTGCATGGACTTGATTTATTGGCTGAAATGGCTGTAGTGTGTCTGCTATAAATATGCTTAAATGCAAGAACATATTAAGTAATGAAGGCCTTGTAGACTGCCATCCTAGTAAAGGCCATGATAACTGGTTTGTAATGTTGTTGAAAGTTTATATCCTATTTTTAAAGAGGCACTTTAGTGATACTGTAGAAAATCAAGAATTCATTTTTATTTTTTTTCCTGGCTTCAGTATCAGAAACTCTAAATATTGCTGTATTTTATTGGAATGTAGCCCTATCGCTCCCAGCGATGTCAAAGCCTAGGCTGTTTAGATATGTGGCGTTCTCCCAGAGCATTCAGGGAGACCAGCTTTAATTTTTGTTAATTTAGTTAGTATTTTGCCCTTTAAAAAAAAAAATAAATAAAAAATAAAATAAAGGAAGTGGTAAAAAGCTATTTCAGTACAGTTACTTTCACCTGCTGTGTAAACCTCTTATTTATCAAAGGAGCCATATGCTGGTCTTTGTCAGGATAGCGGAACATGGCAACCATTATTAACTGTTTTTTTTTTTTTTTTAATAATCTCAGTTTAGTGCGGGAAGCAGATCCAAATGTTAAAAATAGGATCCGCCTCCACTTGGTAAAAATAAAATCTCTCAAAAACTGATCCACGTTGCACTAAGTGGAACGCAGAGTCGGTACTTTGTACACCCTCCTGGACCGGACTAGGCTAGTCACTGCATCTGCTTCGCCAGTTTTGAATGCTGCTGTGACTTAATACGCCGCTTGCCACCTGTACACAGCCCGGTGGCCAACAGAAGCAAGCGATCTCCACTAGGCTGCAAAAGACCAATTGGAAGCCTCAGCAACTGGGGGATTCTCATTGGTTTATGGTGGTCCAATGAAATTTCTTCCTGTTGCTAGGCAGAATTGGTCTATTGTCTCCCATCTGCCCCTACCAGCCTCTTGGCTGAGTACCGAGGGACCAAGCGGCAGAGGAACACGTGAGTGGCAATGTGGGTGCAATTGGAGCAGACCAGTGAAGTTTGCTGCAGTGGATACAAAACTGATGGCACGTAACATGTCCGTTTTGCATCCGCTCTAGTGTGAACCGGCCCTTACACATTAGTTATAAGACCTGTTGCTGTTTCAGGATGAGGTGCCAGGATGCCATTGTGCCAAGAAGGTAAAATCTCTGGTTTAAAACATCCTTCATGCAAATCAAGCCTTTCTCAAATTCATCAGCCGGGATACCCTCTTGAGTGAGTGCCAAGCCCCCTCACTGCGGAAACACAAACAAAAAAGCATAAAAGAGCTCCCACCCCCTCTAGCCTCAGTTCATTTGTGTTTCCGCCCAGGAAACACCAGAAAAGCTTTGCTCCCAATTTTTTAGTTTTTCTTTGTATCCTCACCGGAGGGTTAGTGTAGTGTGGCATGGTACCTGAAGGAGCGCGCCATGCAGTGGGACGTCTCGGAGGTGCTGCCGCCATGTCTGTTGGGCCCACGGAGGTAGGGTGTGACAGCGGACGCCTCCTCCTGCGCGAGACGTGCGCCGCTCTTTTATGAGTGGAGCTCACGCGTCATTTCCGGCGGAGGGGGCGTTCCCGAGGAGGCAATTCCGGAAGTTGGTTTGAGAGCTGCCTCATAAGCCGAGAAGTGGCGTGCGGCGGCAATATGGAGAAGCAGGAGACGAATTCGGCTACTGCCGCCGCAGCATCTGCATCAACGTCGGCTTCCACTTCCACAGCTTCAACATCCACTGAGCATGGTCAAGCTGATGGTGGGGTGAGTGGGAGATGTTTGATCTCCCTTGAGAGGAAGTTCACCTGTTTTTAAAGTAATGTTTAATGGTGCTCTCTCTCCCTCTTTCTCTATCCCTCCCTTCTTTTTTGCTGCAGGCTAGAGTGGAGTCTAGATCTGGTGGCTCTAGCACTGCTAATAGACCTAGGTCTAGGAAATGTTGCCAATGTGGCATTAAACTTTCCTCTTCTTATGCAAAATCCCTCTGTCAGACATGTATAGATGCTGTTATTTCCTCAGAGTCCTCCACTATTCTTAAAAATGTAATGAAAACAGTTAAGAAAGACATGTCAATTGCCTTTGAAAGGTTTAGAGAATCTATGCTGCCGGCAAATGTCGACGCTGTTCCAGGGCCCTCCTCTACTCCAGAAATTCCTGGAGCCCCGATGGGGAGTCCTGCTCATGGGGTTGATCCTGAAATTCCTCCAGAATCAGTTGGATTAGGGGTTGAAGGGGAGGAGGAGGATTTAGAGGGAAGAGAAGAGTTTTCTGAGGTTGAGGAGGGTGAGAATATTGAATCGGAATTGGAATCCGATGAGGATTTAAAGAAGGCGGACAGATTTCTCTTTAGCACGGAGGAGACTAATGAATTATTAAAGGCTGTTTATTCTACTGAGCAGATTCCGGAGATCCAAAGTGAGCTGTCAGCTCAGGATCAGGTTTATTCGGGTCTGTCTCAGCAAACGGGCCGTGTCTTTCCTTTCCATCAATCTCTCAAGGATATTATTGCATCTCTGGAAAGAACCGGAAAGAAAATTATTCATTCCTAAATCAGCTAAAAAGAAATACCCGTTTGCTGACACTGACATGGATCAATTTACTAAATGTCCCAAGTTAGATGCGGCTTTGTCCAAACATTCTAAAGAGGCAGACCTATCCTTCGAAGACGCGGGGGGTTTAAAAGATGCAATGGATAAAAAGATTGATATTTTGCTCAAAAAGGAATGGGAATCTGCTTCCTTTGCCTTCCTCCCTGGTGTTGCTGCTACATGCATCTCCCGTAACCTTCGTGTCTGGATGGATAACCTGCTTCCTCATGTAAAATCGGGTTCTGATATAAATAAATACATTAAGTCCCTGCCTGTTGTTCTGAGGTCGGTTGCCTTCCTGGCTGACGCAGCAGTTGAGATTGTTCGTATTTCTGCTCGCACGACTGCGTTAGTTAATTCAGCCAGGAGAGCAGTCTGGCTAAAGATGTGGGAGGGGTATTTGATGTCCAAAAATAGATTGTGTGCAATTCCATTTTCGGGCAGTTTACTTTTTGGCAAGGATTTGGATGAGTTTCTTTCCAGATCTGCTGAGAGGGGGAAACAATTCCTGAACAAACGCAGAGTTTTCAATGGAAAACCGCAAGGCGTGTTTAGAAAACCGGTACAGGAACAGCCTAAGTTTCAGAACCAGCAAAGGAAATGGTCCTTTCCGACAGGTAAAGGACGAGGAGGTTTTGCCCTGGCAAAGCCTAATACTACAAAGGAAAACAAATGACTCTTTGCCGGTGGAGGGAAGGCTCCAATTTTTTCTATCCCAGTAGGATTCGATCAGTCCAGATCCGTTCATTTTGAAAATTATAAAAGAGGGATATTGACCTCAATTTTTTGTTACGCCTCCCCACAGGGTATATGTAAACAATCTTCCACGGGATCCCATCAAAGCCAGAGGACTACGGGCAGAAATAGAGAAGCTTATGTTCAAGAGGGCAATTATTCCAGTTCCGAAGGATCAGGAACTTCGGGGTTATTATTCCCATGTTTTTTGGGTAACCAAAACAAACGGTGAATTCAGGTTCATTCTGAACTTAGAGTCTGAACCCATTTTTAGTTTACAAGAAGTTCAAAATGGAGAACATTTTTTCAGTAAGGTCCCTCCTACAAGGGAGGAAATGTTTTGTATCAATAGATCTTCAGGACGCATATCTCCACATACTGATTGCCAAGTACCATCAAAGATTTTTAAGATTTGCAATACGAGTGGAGAACCAGACATGTCATTACCAATTTCAGGCCTTGCCCTTCGGAATAGCCTCGGCACCTCGGATCTTTACCAAGGTTCTAGCCGAAGTTATGAAGGTGTTGAGACAACAGGGAATTTCCATTGTACCCTATTTAGACGATCTATTAATTTATGCCATAACAAGAGAGGAGGTCATACTTCACAGGGATTTGGTAATTCAGAGTCTGACACAATTGGGTTGGATAGTGAATTACCAAAAGTCGAATCTCAATCCGACCCAGACCATAGTCTTTTTAGGGTATGTAATAGATTCCAGAAGTCAAAGGATTTTATTGACTTTAGAGAAAGTAACAAGACTGCAGGAGGAGGTAAGGAGTCTTCTTCTAGGCCTAGACAGCTCCTTAAGAGAACTTATGAAAGTTCTGGGGTTTATGACAGCCACCATTCCAGCAGTAATGTGGGCGCAATTCCACAGCCGAACTCTACAATGTTGGGTTCTGGAGGCTTGGGACAGGTCGATAGAGACTTTAGATGTAAGGTTTCAAATTCCAGACCTAGTGAAGCAGAGTCTTCACTGGTGGTTGACATCCCCAAATCTTGTACAGGGAAGAATTTGAAGACAGGAAAATCCAATAAGGATTCACACGGACGCGAGTGCCTGGGGATTGGGGGCCATGGCTATGGAGCTCCATTCCCAGGGAAGGTGGTCCAGGACGATTGCCAAAAAATCATCCAATTTCAGGGAACTTCTGGCTGTAAGAGAGGCGCTTCTCTCCTTCAAGGACATGATTATTCACAATCATGTTCTCGTTTTTTCAGACAATGCTACAATGATCGCGTATCTGAACAAACAAGGCGGTACCAGGGCCCAAGCCCTGTTAAAGCTAACGTCGGAGATTTTGTCTTGGACAGAACAAAATCTTCTGTCGATAGAAGCGATTCACGTCAAGGGAATTTTAAATTTCGAAGCGGACTATTTGAGCCGCCACGAGATAGACCACTCAGAATGGGAATTAAACCAGGAGGTCTTCAATTGGGTCACGGAGAGTCTGGGGGTTCCGGACATCGATCTTTTTGCGTCTCCGATCAATGCAAAGATTCCTCAATTTTTTTCTGTTCACGACAGTCAGAAGTCTCTGGGATTGGATGCCCTATCGGTCCCTTGGACTTTCGATCTGGGTTACGCATTTCCCCCACTCAAACTGCTTCCTCAGGTCCTGGAGAAAGTTCAGAGGGAGGGAGTAACACTAATTAGTGATGCTCAAATACCCCTTTTTAAAATTCGAGTTTGGTCGAATTCGAATAGTAAATTATTCGAGGTCAGTCGAATATTCGAGTCGAATAATTTTTACTATTCGATTCGACCTCGGACTTCGAGCTCACTATTCGAGTCGGTATTCGAGCTAACTATTCGAGCTGACTATTCGAATTGGCCTTAAATAGCTTCCAACACTTGTTTTGAGGGTGAATGATGCAAGAAACCTCTTTTTTTCCAAGTAACAACAGCAAGTGATTATGTGGGGATGTTCCTTTAAAAAAAAATGTGGAAAGAGAAGTTGTGTCCTTAATTTTGTTCAGTAGTGTTACTGTATATACTTGTTCTTCTTCTTCTTCTTCTTTATCTTTCTTCTTCTTCTTCTCGATCTTCTTCTTCTATATCTTCTTCTTCTTCTTCTTCTTCTATATCTTCTTCTTCTTCTTCTCCTTCTCCTTCTCCTTCTTCTCCTTCTCCTTCTCCTTCTCCTTCTCCTTCTCCTTCTTCTCCTTCTTCTCCTTCTTCTTCTTCTTCTTCTTCTCCATCTTCTTCTTCTTCTCCATCTTCTTCTTCTTCTCCATCTTCTTCTTCTTCTCCATCTTCTTCTTCTTCTCCATCTTCTTCTTCTTCTTCTTCTCCATCTTCTTCTTCTTCTCCATCTTCTCCTTCATCTTCTCCTTCTTCTCCTTCATCTTCTCCTTCTTCTCCTTCATCTTCTCCTTCATCTTCTCCTTCATCTTCTCCTTCATCTTCTCCTTCATCTTCTCCTTCATCTTCTCCTTCATCTTCTCCTTCATCTTCTCCTTCATCTTCTCCTTCATCTTCTCCTTCATCTTCTCCTTCCTTTTCAATTTCTTCTTCACGTATTTCTCTTTTCAATTTTTTTTTTAAAGGAATGCAGCTATTTTTGAGCGTAACAAATAGCTGGTGGGCGCACGCATGTTGGAAGCGCCATTGTATGTGCTCCCTGGCAGTGGAAACACAAAGACAGCAGGAGGTAAATTCAGCAGCAGCAGGAGGAGGTATGGAGGAGCAGTGTGAGTGTGGCAGCAGGTAGGCAGCGTGACATAATAGCCCTGGTACCTAGCGGTGATACCAGGGCTGTAAATAAACACAACAGGAGGTCCCAGACAGCGGTCGTGCAGCCCACATTGTGTCCAATACACAACTGGGACAACACAGTTTTCAACCCGGGCACCTCAGAAAAATTAAACCTTTTTTTTTTTTTTATGGTTTTTTGGTTTTTGGTTTTGCAACCAATATAGCTATTGTTTGACGTAATAGCTGGTGGCAGAGTGGCAGCAGAAGGTAAATCATCTGTGTACCCTGGCAGTGGGAAACACAGACAGACAGCAGCAGCAGCAGCAGGAGGAGGTATGGAGGAGCAGTGTGAGTGTGGCAGCAGGTAGGCAGCGTGACATAATAGCCCTGGTACCTAGCGGTGATACCAGGGCTGTAAATAAACACAACAGGAGGTCCCAGACAGCGGTCGTGCAGCCCACATTGTGTCCAATACACAACTGGGACAACACAGTTTTCAACCCGGGCACCTCAGAAAAATTAAACCTTTTTTTTTTTTTTTTATGGTTTTTTGGTTTTTGGTTTTGCAACCAATATAGCTATTGTTTGACGTAATAGCTGGTGGCAGAGTGGCAGCAGAAGGTAAATCATCTGTGTACCCTGGCAGTGGGAAACACAGACAGACAGCAGCAGCAGGAGGAGGAATGGAGGAGTAGGCGAGCAGCTATTGTTTGACGTAATAGCTGGTGGCAGAGTGGCAGCAGAAGGTAAATCATCTGTGTACCCTGGCAGTGGGAAACACAGACAGACAGCAGCAGCAGCAGCAGCAGGAGGAGGTATGGAGGAGCAGTGTGAGTGTGGCAGCAGGTAGGCAGCGTGACATAATAGCCCTGGTACCTAGCGGTGATACCAGGGCTGTAAATAAACACAACAGGAGGTCCCAGACAGCGGTCGTGCAGCCCACATTGTGTCCAATACACAACTGGGACAACACAGTTTTCAACCCGGGCACCTCAGAAAAATTAAACCTTATTTTTTTTTTTTATGGTTTTTTGGTTTTTGGTTTTGCAACCAATATAGCTATTGTTTGACGTAATAGCTGGTGGCAGAGTGGCAGCAGAAGGTAAATCATCTGTGTACCCTGGCAGTGGGAAACACAGACAGACAGCAGCAGCAGGAGGAGGAATGGAGGAGTAGGCGAGCAGCTATTGTTTGACGTAATAGCTGGTGGCAGAGTGGCAGCAGAAGGTAAATCATCTGTGCACCCTGGCAGTGGGAAACACAGACAGACAGCAGCAGCAGGAGGAGGTATGGAGGAGCAGTGTGAGTGTGGCAGCAGGTAGGCAGCGTGACATAATAGCCCTGGTACCTAGCGGTGATACCAGGGCTGTAAATAAACACAACAGGAGGTCCCAGACAGCGGTCGTGCAGCCCACATTGTGTCCAATACACAACTGGGACAACACAGTTTTCAACCCGGGCACCTCAGAAAAATTAAACCTTTTTTTTTTTTTTATGGTTTTTTGGTTTTTGGTTTTGCAACCAATATAGCTATTGTTTGACGTAATAGCTGGTGGCAGAGTGGCAGCAGAAGGTAAATCATCTGTGTACCCTGGCAGTGGGAAACACAGACAGACAGACAGCAGAAGGGCAGTACACAGCAGCCCACTGTAGGTGTAAAATGTGTGGCTGCAGGTGACGTAATAGTCAAAGTGAACCAGGCTGGCTTAGTGAGCAGGAGCCAGGAGGTGGTAAAGGGTGGTAAGGCACATTAACGATGGTTCCGGCAGCCAGTTCATGTCCCCCTCTCGCCGACAACAGGGGCCAGGAACTCGCCTTCCACCCACGCCTGGTTCATCTTGAGAAATGTCAGTCTGTCCACAGACTTGTGAGACAGACGTGAGCGTTTCTCGGTGACCACGCCACCAGCTGCACTGAAGCAGCGCTCGGACAGCACGCTGGAAGGGGGGCAGGACAGCACTTCCAGGGCGTACTGCGCCAGCTCGCTCCAGATCTCCATGCGCTTGACCCAATACTCCATGGGATCAACAGGGGCATCGCTGTCAAGCCCGCTGTACGACCCCATGTAGTCAGCCACCATGCGGGTCAGGCGCTGGCTGTGACCGGAGGAGGATGCTGCTGCATGCATCTCCTCTCTAGTCACTGCTGCCGGAGCCTCTACAGTCCTGTAGAGCTCGTGGCTGTGAGACAGCAGGTCTGTGGGGCGCTTGCTGCTGCTGGATGCAGGCACCTGCTGCTGCCTCTGTGCTGGCTGCTGGACAGTGGGGGTGGAAGGCTGGGGGAAGGCTTCCTCCAAGCGCTCAACAAGGGCCTGCTGCAAGCTCCTTATTTGTTGCGCTGGGTCTCCTCCTGCAGGCGGCAGGAACTGGCTCAACTTCCCCTTGAGGCGTGGGTCCAACATCATGCTGATCCAGATGTCCTCCCTCTGCTTCATCTGGATCACCCTGGGGTCCCTGCGCAGGCACGTCAGCATGTGCGCTGCCATTGGGAAGAGGCGGGCCACGTCTGCTGGCACATCGACGTCAGTGCTGTCCTCATCCTCCTCCTCTGCCGCCTCATCCTCTCTCCACCCCCGCACCAACTCAGCTGCGCTGTGCTGATCCCCCTCATCAGCTGCCAGGTCAGGGACCTCCACCAAGTCCTCCTCCTCCTCCCCCTCAGAGGTGGACTGCGCAGCTGGTTGCCGCTCCTGCTGGTCCAAGGCTGCCGCTCCCTGTTCCAGCAAAGCATCGAGGGCCCTGTTCAGCAGAGAAACCAGGGGCACCCACTCGCAGACCATAGCATGGTCCCTGCTCACCATGTTTGTGGCCTGCAGGAAGGGAGCCAGCACTAAGCACACCTGCTGCATGTGCCTCCAGTCATCATCGGGGACGATGGACGGGATGTTGCTGGTCTTGTCCCTTCTCTGAGCTGCGGAAACAGTGGCCAGGGCAAGGTACTGTTTGACAGCGCGCCTCTGTTCAACCAGACGCTCCAACATCGCCAGGGTGGAGTTCCAGCGAGTCGGAACGTCAAGGATCAGCCGATGGCGTGGCAGATCCAGCTCCTTTTGCACGTCTTCCAGGCTCGCACAGGCTGCAGCCGAGCGCCGGAAGTGACGCACAACATTCCTTGCCGTTTCCAGCAGTTCGCCCATCCCCTGGTAGGTGCGCAGGAACTTCTGCACCACCAGGTTCAGCACGTGGGCAAGACAGGGGATGTGGGTCAGGTTTCCCCTGTCTATTGCGGCAACCAGATTGGCCCCATTGTCGGCCACCACCTCTCCGACTCTGAGGCCTCTGGGGGTCAGCCAAATCCTCTCCTGCTCCTGGAGTTTGGCCAACACATGGGTTGCCGTCAGCTTGGTCTTCCCAAGGCTGACCAAGTGCAGCAGCGGGCCTTCACGCTGCTGCTGAGGCGGGGGGTTTGGCCAGGTGTGCCGGAGGATGGCAGAGGATCAGAGGAACCTGCTGCAGTTCCCCTGAGCCTGCGGGGTGGCACCACCCACTGTGTTGCTGCTGCTGCTGTGCCCGCTGCTGCTCTCCCATCCTCACCCCCTTCCACCAAGCTGACCCAGTGGACAGTGAAGGACAGGTAGCGGCCTGTCCCGAAGCGGCTGCTCCAGGAGTCCATGGTGACGTGGACCCTTTCACCAACCGCGTGCTCCAGCCCTCGCTCCACATTGGCCATCACAAAGCGGTGCAGTGCAGGAATGGCCTTGCGGGCAAAGAAGTGTCTGCTGGGGAGCTGCCAGTCTGGGGCTGCGCAAGCAAGCAGCGCACGAATGTCGCTCCCCTCCTGCACGAGCGTGTACGGCAGGAGTTGGGAGCACATGGCCCGTGCCAGCAAGCCGTTCAGCTGCCGCACGCGACGGCTGCTGGGAGGCAGAGCCCTAACCACCCCCTGGAAGGACTCGCTCAAAAGGCTCTGGCGTGGCCTTTTGCTGACACGGGAATCAGCAGACACAGCAGAGGAGGCCACTGAGGACTGGCTGCCAGAACAGGCCTCAGTGTCGGCGGCAGGAGTTGCAGAGGGGGGAGGAGCAGTGCGTTTCCGCACTCCTGCTGGTGCTGCTGGAGGAGCAGGAGGGAGGGTGGCTGCTGTTGCTGCTGCTGCTGCTGAAGGCTGTGCAGTGATGGGTGTGGTGCCACTGCCAGCAGCAGATGCCTTCAGCCTCTGGAACTCCTCATGCTGGTGGAAATGTTTAGCCGCAAGGTGGTTGATGAGCGAGCTGGTGCTGAACTTTAAGGGGTCTGCACCTCTGCTCAACTTCCGCTGACAGTGGTTGCAAGTGGCGTACTTGCTGTACACAGTGGGCATGGTGAAAAACCGCCAGATTGGTGACAGAAACTTCCCCCTACGGCATGGAAGCGCTGCTGCCTGTCTCCCTGTGGTGGTTGGGGGGGGGGCTTGGGTGCGGCTGGGGGTGGTACTGGCTGATGCTGCTGCTGCTGCTGAGCCTGAGACACCAGCAGGCTGTGGGACGCTGCCAATGCTTGCAATGATGCGCCTCCTTGCAAGGCCCACAAGCGCATCCTCCTCCTCCTCCTCAGAGCTGCTGAGGACGACATCCCCTGGAGGTGGTGGCACCCAGTCTCTGTCTGTCACCGGGTCATCATCATCCTCCCCCTCCTGAAACATGTCCTGCTGGGATGAGGACCCCCCAAACTCCTCTCCTGATGCATGGATGGGCTGCTTGACTGTCGCCACAGTCTTGCTGTCCAATCCCTCATCCCCCAAAGTGCCCATCAGCATCTCCTCCTCAAGATCGCCAACAACAGCAGACAATTTACTCATGATGCCTGGGGTCAAAAGACTGCTGAATGACAGGTCGGCGAGTGACGGTGAACTGGCCTCCTCCCCAGACCCTGCTGGGCGGCTGCTGCGAACAGGGGTGGTGGTGGTGGTGAGGGTGGAGGCCTCGGATGCAGAGCTGATGGCGGGCTGCTCATCCTCCGTCATGAGTTGCACCACAGTGTCTGCATCCTTTTCCTCAATGGGACGTTTCCGACCCGGCTGGAGGAAAATGGGAGCAGGTGCTACACGCTGCTGCTGCTGTGTCTCTGCAGCGTGAGTTGCAGATGCTCCTGCTGGGCGGCGCCCAAGGCGTCCACGGCCAGTGGCTATGGGAGGAATGTTAGCCACTGACGCTGCTGCTGCTGCTGCGGAACTGTGCATGGTGGCGCGGCCGCGGCTTGCCACAATGCTGCTCCCTCTCCTCCTGATTCCCTTGCTGCCCTTCCCCTTGCCCAAACCGCGCTGGCTGCCACTTCCAGACATCTTAAATGTTTTGGGCGTATAGACAAAAGTTTTGTAAAAGGGCGGGTGAAAAGTGGGGTACTTTAATGGAGTGGGTTGGTTGGTGAGGTGACTGAGTGAGTGTCCCCTAGTACAGTAAGTAAGTAGTAACAGTCAGGAAGTACAACTAGCAGTTACAATAATCAGTAGTAATCACAAGTAAATTTAGTGTGTGTACACTCAGACAGTGAGTGCACGCACGCAGGAGCTAGTAGCCTATGAACACAGTGACTGAGTGTCCTAGACTCCTAGTACAGTAAGAGTAAGTAGTAACAGTAAGTACAACTAACTAATTACGATAATCAATCAGCGATCAGAAGGAAATGGAGTGTGGGTGTGTGTACACTCAGACAGTGAGTGCACGCACGCAGGAGCTAGTAGCCTATGAACACAGTGACTGAGTGTCCTAGACTCCTAGTACAGTAAGAGTAAGTAGTAACAGTAAGTACAACTAACTAATTACGATAATCAATCAGCGATCAGAAGGAAATGGAGTGTGGGTGTGTGTACACTCAGACAGTGAGTGCACGCACGCAGGAGCTAGTAGCCTATGAACACAGTGACTGAGTGTCCGAGACTCCTAGTACAGTAAGAGTAAGTAGTAACAGTAAGTACAACTAACTAATTACGATAATCAATCAGCGATCAGAAGGAAATGGAGTGTGGGTGTGTGTACACTCAGACAGTGAGTGCACGCACGCAGGAGCTAGTAGCCTATGAACACAGTGACTGAGTGTCCTAGACTCCTAGTACAGTAAGAGTAAGTAGTAACAGTAAGTAGAACTAACTAATTACAATAATCAATCAGCGATCAGAAGGAAATAGAGTGTGGGTGGTGTGTGTACACTCAGACAGTGAGTGACCGCACGCAGGAGCTAGTAGCCTATGGACAGTGACTGAGTGTCCTAGACTCCTAGTACAGTAAGAGTAAGTAGTAACAGTAAGTAGAACTAACTAATTACAATAATCAATCAGCGATCAGAAGGAAATGGAGTGTGGGTGTGTGTACACTCAGACAGTGAGTGCACGCACGCAGGAGCTAGTAGCCTATGAACACAGTGACTGAGTGTCCTAGACTCCTAGTACAGTAAGAGTAAGTAGTAACACTAAGTAGAACTAACTAATTACAATAATCAATCAGCGATCAGAAGGAAATGGAGTGTGGGTGTGTGTACACTCAGACAGTGAGTGCACGCACGCAGGAGCTAGTAGCCTATGGACAGTGACTGAGTGTCCTAGACTCCTAGTACAGTAAGAGTAAGTAGTAACAGTAAGTAGAACTAACTAATTACGATAATCAATCAGCGATCAGAAGGAAATAGTGTGTGTTGTGTGTGTACACTCAGACAGTGAGTGCAGTGCGCACACGCAGGAGCTAGTAGCCTATATGAACAGTGACAGTGAGTGTCCCTACGGGTACAGTAAGAGTAAGTAGTAAGTAAGTACAACTAACTAACAATAATCTATCAGTAATCAGAAGGAAATAGAGTGTGTGTACACACAGACAGTGAGTGAGTGCACACACGCAGGAGCTAGCTAGTAGCCTATAAACAGTGACAGTCAGTGAGTGTCCTACTCCTAGTACAGTATAACTACAATACTATTAGTAAAGGACAGCAGAAATACTGGTATAGATGAGAGAAATAAACAGAGGACAGCTGCCCACAGAGGCAAGGCCCCCCTGAGGCCTAAACCTGTAAGCTTGCAGCAGCTGCCTGTCTCTAATGTAACACACAAGCTACTAACTAAAATACAATGTCTATCTAACTAACAACAATATAGGTGTATATGGCAGGTGTAGGTGAGCAAAAACGCTAGGTAAATGATCACAATAGAGCACTTGCTAAGCCAAAGCACAAAGGAGCAACTCTCTCTCTGTACAAGTCTCAGGCAAGCATGGAGAAACGGAACATGGCGGCCGCTATTTATAGGGTAGGGGCTGGCCAGGGTCCCCCTCTGTGATTGGCTGCCGTCAGAGGGCCTGGGAGCCCTCTGATTGGCTCTAAGGACATCAATCTGGGCTATGACGCTATTCGAGCTCGGTACCGAGCTCGAATAGCGCCGGGTTGCTCGAATAGCTCGAATAGTGAATGGGCTATTCGAGTGTACTCGGATAGCCCATTCGAATAGCTGCAGCTATTCGGAGCTCGAATACCGAGCTCGAATAGCTGAAAAAGAGCTCGAATATTCGAGCTACTCGAATATTCGAGCTCTGCTGAGCACCACTGACACTAATCCTAGTAGCACCGGCGTGGCCCAAGAGAGTTTGGTATTCTACAATTTTGAGACTAGCAGTAGCACCTGCATTGAAACTTTCGGACAGATCGGATCTATTACGACAGGGACCTCTATTTCTTCCCAAGCCGGAGATGTTCAATCTGTCGGCATGGATCCTGAAAGGGTGATTTTAAAGAATAAGGGGGTATCGGACAAGGTGATCGATACTCTTCTAAAATGCAGAAAACCGGTTACGCATAGTATTTATAGAAAGGTCTGGAAGGTGTTCTTGTCCTGGTGTTCTTCACGTCAAAGAGACAAGTCAAAAATTGGAACTATTTTAGATTTTTTCCAAGAGGGGGTGGAAAAGGGGTTAGCCTTGAGTACCCTAAAGGTGCAATGTTCAGCCTTATCGGTTTTACTGGATAGGTCTTTGGCACAGGAAAAGTTGGTCAGAGATTTTTTTCGGGCAATCCAGAGGTCGACATCCGTGAGACAAAAAGTGTTGCCCCAATGGGATCTGTCCCTGGTGCTCGGAGTACTAACCAAGCCCCCCTTTGAGCCAATTAATGAGATTGATTTGAAGTACCTTACTCTTAAAGTTGCGTTTCTTGTTGCGATTACGTCGGCTAGGAGATTGAGCGATCTCCATGCACTATCCATTAACCCTCCTGGCGGTATAAAAAAATACGCCAGGAGGCAGCGCGGCAGTTTTTTTAAAAAAAAAAAATTTTCTATATCATGTAGCGAGCCCAGGGCTCGCTACATGATAGCCGCTGCTCAGCGGCATCCCCCCGCCCTCTTCGATCGCCTTCGGCGATCTCCGATCAGGAAATCCCGTTCAAAGAACGGGATTTCCTGGAGGGCTTCCCCCGTCGCCATGGCGACGGGCGGGATGCGTCGGGTCGTCATTGGGAGTCCCGGGCCACCCCTCGGCGCTGCCTGGCACTGATTGGCCAGGCAGCGCACGGGGTTTGGGGGGGGGGGGCCGCACCGTATAGCGGCGATCGGGCGCGCGGCGGCGGCGATCGGGGTGCTGGCGCAGCTAGCAAAGTGCTAACTGCGTCCAGCAAAAAAAAAATTAAACAAATCGGCCCAGCAGGGCCTGAGCGGCACCCTCCGGCGGCTTACCCCGAACTACGTTCGGGGTTACCGCCAAGAAGGTTAAGGATCACTTTCTTACAATTTTTCCGGACAAGGTGGTGTTATGGTTAGACCCTATGTACTTACCCAAGGTTGCGACGGATTTTCACAGATCTCAAGATATTATTCTTCCTTCGTTCTGTGACAACCCTTCCTGTGCTTAAGAGGCTGAGTTTAATTGTCTAGATGTAAGAAGGGCAATTCTAGCTTATTTAGATAGGATGAGAGAGTTCAGATGTTCTTCGCATTTATTTGTACTTTTTATGGGGAAAAAGAGGGATCAGCCAGCCTCTAGACAGACAATTGCTAGGTGGATTTGTGATATGATTGCTTCAGCCTACCAGATATCTGACTCCACTCCCCCGTCGAATATCAAGGCACATTCTACCCGTTCGATTTCATCATCATGGGCAGAAAGAGCGGGTGCTATGGTTAAGCAGATCTGCCGAGCGGCTACTTGGGCGAGTCCGTCCACCTTTGTTAAACATTATAGAGTGGACGTACTTTCCCAGCAAGACTTGTCATTTGGCAGGAAAGTGCTCCAGGCCGTAGTCCCTCCCTAGGTGGGTATTTACTTGGGTGGGTATCACTCAAGAGGGTATCCCGGCTGATGAATTTGAGAAAGCACCAGTTAGTCTTACCGGTAACGGTGTTTCTGTTCAGCAGCCGGGATACCGTCTACTACCCAACCCTTTTTTTCTTCTGTAGCATTTCCTTATAACTTTTCTTTTGAGATTGGTTTCACTAGGAGGTGCGTCGCCCCTCTTCTGCCTAGTGTTGGTCTTTTATTTTATATGCACTGAGGCTAGAGGGGGGTGGGAGCTCTTTTATGCTTTTTTGTTTTGTGTTTCCGCAGTGAGGGGGCGTGGCACTCACTCAAGAGGGTATCCCGGCTGCTAAACAGAAACACCGTTACCGGTAAGACTAACTGGTGCTTTCAGCCCATGAGCTGTGGATAGGGTGTGAGAAACGTTACTTTGATTTAGTGGGATTCATTATTTGTGTGTAGGAGAATGTATTTATAACCTTACCCCTGTCTGATAACTATATTTGCATTTCCAGGATGGACTAGCTATGCTTTGGGATCTGAATGAGGGGAAGCACCTGTACATTCTGGACAGCGGAGATGTCCTCAATCCCCTTTGTTTCAGCCCCAACCGCTATTGGCTGTGTGCCGCCACAGGCCCCAGCATCAAGATCTGGGTATGTGTACAGATGAATGTTTCACTTGCAACTTTTTAGCTCTCTTGAAAGTCTTGTGTAACCTTTGCACAACTGAAGTAATTTGTGTTTAATGAAAACCATCTTTATGGTAAATATTTTACTTGCAGCCAGCTATAATGTCCCTAAATTGGCACTATTTTATTTTTGGGAGTAAAATTGTATGAACAGAGCAAGGCAGCACAATCACAATCCTGTTTGCCAGTTTCTTAGCACGGTGGAGTGGCTGTTTTCTATAACCTTTATAGAAAACCTGTAATGAGAAAAAGTTCCCCTGGGGGGTACTCACTTCGTGTGGGGGAACCCCTCCTCCTCGGTCCCACGGTGGCAATGATAAAGCTCCCCAAACAGCGGGGATGTAAATATTTACCCTCCTGGCTCCAGCGCAGGCGCAGTATCGGCTCTCCGTCTCAGAGATAGGCGGAAATAGCTGATCGCTGTCGGGCCGCTCTACTGCGCAAATGCAAGGCTCCTGCACAGTAGAGCGGACCCAACAGAGATCGGCTATTTTCGCCTATCTCCGTGCGGAGAGCCGCAACAGCGCCCCCACTGGAGACAGGAAAGGTAAATAAATCAGCACTTGTTAGCCTTGTCGAGGGAGAATTCCGGGACACTTCGGTGGAGCCAGCGCTGGATTGCCTGCAGCTACAGCGGAGGGGGAAGCCTCATTGGGACTCTGAGGCTTCCCCTTACCGAGGTGAGTACCCCCAGGGGACTTTTTTTTTTTTTGTTACAGGTTCTCTTTAAAGTGGACCCAAATTAAAAATACAAGATTTCAGAAATAAAATCTATTTTCGATATTATAATAATAAATAGCAGCTTTTTTTTTCAGCTGCATGATGACAAATATAAAATATTTTACATTTATAGGAGGGAACCCCTCCCTTCCTTTCATATTGCCGGGACAGAATCCGGCAAACTGGTGGAGTAGGAAGTGTCCGGCAAAGGAGGAATTGCTAATGGCTGCCACCTGTATAACCCTAGTTATGAAAAGAGAAGGGTGAAAAGCAGGCACTGAAATGCTCATAGGCTTGAAGGAGTGTTTATTTATCTCTGTATGTGTCAGGGTGGTGCAACTACATATTTTGAATTAAAAAAATGTTTAGTTTGGGTCGCTTTAAGGTTATGCACTTTGCTAAAAAGAAAAGCTACGGAAGATGTTAGCATTATGTACAAGTGCTTGTGTTTTGTTTATCTCTATAATAGAGCTACATTTGGTGGATTGTGTTGCCTTCAACAAAGCAGAATTTTTTTAAAATGTTAAAGTGGACCTGAACTCAGCACTTCCTCTCTGCTGTAAAAGATGCGCAACAGCATAATAACCTTTGAAGAAAACCTTTTTTGTTATAGCTGATAAAATCCTGCAATAAAGCTGCATTGTTTACTTCCTGCTTACATTGGAGCGTTTTAGGGTTAACATCCTGTGTTTAGATTGGCTGCTGTGACAGCAGAGATTCCTGACCTGACACAGCCAAGAGATCAAATTACAGTGGCGATTGGTCACAGATGAGGGGAAATTAGACTAGCTAAACTCTCTAAATACACACAGGGTACACTTCTCTGTTTTCCCATTTGTCCTGTGCAAGAGTTCATGTCTGCTTTAAGCAAATTCTTCTCCAATTGGAGCTGCAAAAATGTTTGTTTGTTTCTTTTAAAGCTTTTATATTTAAATATAAGCGGTGTACACTGTAACTCCAGGGGTACTACTGAGGGTCAGTCTTCCTGCTATGATGTATTCTCCTATGCCATCTGAAGCTCCTTGCTGAAATCAGAGGCTGTTTCTGAGCAGTGACAGTCCTGACATACATTGCTACTGTAGGACTTTCTGTATTGCTGACCTGCATGTTTTTCCCCATCACAGGATCTGGAGGGCAAGATTATTGTAGATGAGCTAAAGCAAGAAGTGATCAGTACAAGCAGCAAGCCTGAACCACCACAGTGCACCTCTCTGGCATGGTCAGCGGATGGACAGGTAAATACACTATATTAAAGTCACTCGGTTCATTGTATATTTGTGGTTTACAGAAGAGCTGTTAGAAGCTTTCAGGGTCAGTGATGAACCACCAGTTTAATTGCTTTTACATCCAGTCTGTATCCTATGCCATCATGACTTGTTGTAGCTCTTAAAAGGGTTACAATAATGGCAAATGCAATAACATACCTCCCAACTTTTTGAGATGAGAAAGCGGGACACTTAAGCCACACCCCCAACCACACACCCTGACACGCCCCTAGTCAAATATATATATCTATATATATATATCTATCTATCTCTATCTATCTCTATCTATCTCTATCTATCTCTATCTATCTCTATCTATCTATATATCTATCTATATATCTATATATATCTATCTATATATATATCTATCTATATATATCTATCTATATATATATCTATCTATATGTATCTATATATATATATATATATATATATATATATATATATATATATATACAATTACAGAGGGGCTGCAGCACACAACAGGAAAACAGTGACTAAAACCCAAGAGTCAACTAAATGGGAAACATTTTCCCATTTAGTTGACTCTTGGGTTTTTGGTTTAGTTCCCCCTAGACTGCTTATAAAAACTGGCATTTTGCATGGTAGAGTAGGACTCACCAGATCGGGGACACTTTGGCGCAGTTGGTGAGCTTAAGCGCGTTAAAGCGTAACCAAGAGCCCCTGTCACTGTTTTCCTGTTGTGTGCTGCAGCCCCTCTGTAATTATATATTTCTTATGGAGGTTGGGGACCTCCTGTGCTGCGTGCATGCTTTGCATAGAATTGCATACAAAAATTTGGTTTGTGCTGCTTACCCCTTGGTATTTTGATATATATATATATATATATATATATATATATATATATATATATATATCTCTATATATATCTCTATATATATCTCTCTCTATATATATATATATATATATATATCTATATATATATATATATATCTATATCTAGATAGAGATAGAGTCATATATAGAGATATAGATATATATATATATATATATATATATATATATATATATATATATATATATATATATATATATATATATATATTCATATATATTCATATATATTCATATTCATATATTCATATTCATATATTCATATTCATATATTCATATTCATATATATATATATATATATATATATATATATATATATATATATATATATATATATATATATATATATATTCATATATATATATATATATATATATATTCATATTCATATATATATATATATATTCATATTCATATATATATATATATATATATATATATATATATATATATATATATATATATATATATATATATAATGTGTGTGTGTGTGTGTGTGTGAAAAAATGATCGAGGCCCCAGCCGGCGGATGCGGTGTGTAGGGCGATGTGTAAGATAATACTGTCCCTCCCTCCCTCCGAATGTGGCCCCCAGTGTCCCCCTGTATGTAGAGTATAAGAGCGCAGCATAGCGGGCAGTCTTACTATTCCTCGTCATGTACGGGCATCTCTTGCTCTTTGCTTCCTGTGACGTCACAGGAAGTAGATGGAAGCCAGAGCCCGGTACGCGTCTACGCGACGAGGAATGGTAAGACTGCCCGCTATGCTGCGCTCGTATAATCTACATACAGGGGGACACTGGGGGGCACATTCAGAGGGAGGGAGGGAGGGACAGTATTATCTTACACATCGCCCCACACACCGCATCTGGCGGCTGGGGCCTTGATCATTTTTTAACCTCCTCTGCCTGCCGGGACGCAAGGGAGGGTATCCCGGGACAGCGGGACCCCTCCCCTAACCCGTGACCGTCCCGACGAATCCGGGATGGTTGGGGCCCCTGCAATAACTAAAAAATGTGGTTTGCTATATATTTTTTGGAGTATGCACTTTACTATATATTCAGTTTTCAAATGCAAATTTTGTTATTGCAAAATTGAGTGATCACTAGCCTGTACTCCCTGAGTGTTAAAGTGCAGATACAATTTCCAGAGGGACAGTGACAACAGGTAGTCCATTTCCAACTGAAGAAGCAGTGGCCATAGTTTCAGAACACATTTGCTATTAGTGTAAGCACAAAGTAATGACTTCTACTGGGCACACTGTAAAGTGCCCTGTAGCTTAAAGCAAATCTAAAGCTAACCTGCGGATAGAACCTTCCCAGTCCTCTCCGTGCCCTCTGTCAGTCCGTACCATTGGGACTCCTCAGAAGGCTTTGGAAGTACTTGAGTGCTTCCAAAGACAGGTGCATCTGTACTGTGCAAACACACTTCAGACCTGCTCTTCTTTTCTTTGGAAGTACTCGCCGGGGATGGTGTATTTGACCAGTTGTTCAAGTAACTTTCACAAGGGCACAGCCCTGGCATACAGCCCTGACATCCCATGGGGGATGACTTCTTCGCAGTGGGAGGGACGAGTACTTAATGAGTTGCATGCAAGCTATTACGGAAACCAACATCCTCCAATGGTAGACAGGTGCATTTTATTTGAATGCTGGGTGTGTATTTTATCCCACCAGTGGGGCTTGCACTCTCAAGCAGGTAGTCATAAGGATGCAATCTGTTTTTTAAGTAGCGCTGTTTCCTCGCCATGTACAAATGTAAGTAACTTTGGTCAGCTGCTCCCATGTAATAGCATTGCTTATTAATGTTTATGCAGAGCTTCTGTTTGGTTTCAAGGTGCGTTTGTAGTTTCTTGGGGGGGCTCAGCGCACCTGATTGGTGGCCATTTGAAGGCGGCCTGGTGATGCGCTGATCCACCTTTGCGCAATCTGGCATACATATAGTTCAGCTGCCAGGAGATTTGGGCACAGGGTAAAGCTAATAAACTGCGCACCCTGCTCCTGCACAAGTCCCAGCAGTGCTAAGTAGTAATCCCCCTCCATGCTGCCATGGATAGTGGAGGAATGATGTAATTGTGCTTCCAGCTATTGCTGGTAGCCAAATTAGTGTTTTTATAGTAATTTGTGCTCAGACTTTTGACGGTGCCCAAATTACTCACTGAGCGCCGCTATAGTCGTAATTCCTATTATGGCCTATGGCTGTGCCAAATCTCCTGCGCTGTTAACAGCGATCCCAGCAGTGGATAGAGGATATGGAAAGAGGGATCCGGTAATGCTCTATGGCAGGGCTGCCCAATAGGTCATTTACAATCTACCGGTAGATCGCGGCCTCTTGGCCACGTCTCGTTAAATAAATGTTGCGGCCGGCAGCTCATCATGTTTAGCTGCCGGCCGCTGGCCAATAAGGATGCAGGGGAGGAGAGGCGGCGAGGAGAGAGGCGGTGCGGCCGCTTCATCATGGCTGGGGGTGGGCAGCGTGCGACGTGCGTGCTTGTAACGTGCCCGCCGCTGCCCCCAGCCATGACGTAGCCTCCCCTGCATCCTTATTGGCCAGCGGCCTGCCTGCCAGAGCGTTCCAGGAGTCCAGGACCCTCAACCGCCGGATTGAGGTAGAAACATACCTGGCTAACCTACGCTGCAGGCACATATACCTGGCTAACCTACGCTGCAGGCACATATACCTGGCTAACCTACGCTGCAGGCACATATACCTGGCTAACCTACGCTGCAGGCACATATGCCTGGCTAACCTACGCTGCAGGCACATATACCTGGCTAACCTACGCTGCAGGCACATATACCTGGCTAACCTACGCTGCAGGCACATATGCCTGGCTAACCTATACTGCAGGCACATATGCCTGGCTAACCTATACTGCAGGCACATATACCTGGCTAACCTATACTGCAGGCACATATGCCTGGCTAACCTATACTGCAGGCACATATGCCTGGCTAACCTACACTGCAGGCACATATGCCTGGCTAACCTATACTGCAGGCACATATGCCTGGCTAACCTATACTGCAGGCACATATGCCTGGCTAACCTATACTGCAGGCACATATGCCTGGCTAACCTATACTGCAGGCACATATGCCTGGCTAACCTATACTGCAGGTACATATGCCTGGCTAACCTATACTGCAGGCACATATGCCTGGCTAACCTATGCTGCAGGCACATATGCCTGGCTAACCTATGCTGCAGGCACATATACCTGGCTAACCTACGCTGCAGGCACATATGCCTGGCTAACCTACGCTGCAGGCACATATGCCTGGCTAACCTACGCTGCAGGCACATATGCCTGGCTAACCTACGCTGCAGGCACATATACCTGGCTAACCTACGCTGCAGGCACATATACCTGGCTAACCTACGCTGCAGGCACATATACCTGGCTAACCTACGCTGCAGGCACATATACCTGGCTAACCTATGCTTCAGGCACATATACCTGGCTAACCTATGCTTCAGGCACATATACCTGGCTAACCTATGCTGCAGGCACATATACCTGGCTAACCTATGCTGCAGGCACATATACCTGGCTAACCTATGCTGCAGGCACATATTACCTGCCTAACCTATGCTGCAGGCACATATTACCTGGCTAACCTACGCGGGGGGGGGGAGTGTGCCTAGGATTTTAGACGTTGGTAGATCTCCTGGCCTCGGCAAATATTAAAGTATATCGCGAGCCGAAAAAGTGTGGGCACCCCTGCTCTATGGAATTCAGAGCCTTACCTCTCCGTAGGCGAGTATGCAGCATTTTTTTTTTCTGGCTCACTTTACCATTTGAAAGGAGTAAAATGGCACAAGTGCATTGTCGTTGATCAGGGCTCAATTTGACATTTTTAAGTACTGTAAAAGCAAGTGTCCAGGTTTTTTTTTTTTCCCCAAAAGCTGTGCAATTTTTTTTCACAAGCTTTCAGACCCTAAAAATCATCCCACTAGATAGATCTGTGGCAGCCCTGCACATTTACACAGCTTCCATGGATCCAACTCAGGATAACTGCTCTGAGCTGCGGATTTCCGTCCCGAGCCTGACTCGGGGTTACCGCTAAGGAGGTTAATGTATATACATAGATTAGTAGAGCTTCACAATCGTATATTGTACACCTGGATAATTTTTTTTTTCTCTTGCTACACCAGGACTATATTATAAAATATCAATGGCCACTAGAGCCACTAGAGGGAGATGCTCGACAAATCAGATGTGTAAAGATCGTAATGCAAATAAAATATGAACTGCAAGCTGTTCCCTGGAAAATGGTTTCAGTAGCTCAGAATGTGCACTGTATTTGCTTTGATAATATAGATCTTAGTTCATAAATAAGGGCCACGTTTGTATAAAATGTAGTTTCTTTTTACTGCTCTTAGTAGAAAAATACTGAAGTAGCAGAAGCCACCATGAGGCATAAAAATGTCATTTTACACTTAGTACCACTCTTCATGCTGGTCTCTTCCACATACCGGCTGAGTTTACATTGATGCACCCTTCCCAGGAGCTGCATCTGGGCACACCTGTTGGTGCATACATCAGCACATGAGGCATGTTGGGTTACAGAGCCCAGGAGAGGTGTGGAGTGGTGTTTGGCCTCTGCGGTGCTTTACTTTACCAGTAAAGTAGCTCATTGACCATCCATACTCGCCAGACTTGAGGACTGAAACAAACACTATTGTTTTGTCGATCAGATTAAAGGGAACCCAAACTGAGGATATGGATTTTTCCTTTTAAAATAATACCAGTTGCCTGACTCTCCTGCTGATCCTGTTACACTTTTAGCCGCAGCCCCTCAACAAGCATGCAGGTCAGGTGCTCTGACTGACATCAGACTGGATTAGCTGCATGCTTGTTTCAGGTGTGTGATGCAACTACTACTGCAGCCAGAGATAGTAGGACTGCCAGGCAACTGGTATTGTTTAAAAGGAGACATCCATATCCCCTCTGTTAAGGTTCCCTTTAAAGAGACTCTGTAACAAAATTTTCAGCCTTATTTCTTCTATCCTATAAATTCCTATACATGTTCAAATGTGGTCTGGCTTACTGCAGCCTTTCCTAGTTGCACAGTGGCTGTATTATCTCTGTTATATAATCTAATCTTCTTTCCTCTGACGGCTTTGTCTGGCTCAGGCAGGAATGTGCTGCTCTGCTTGTGCTAGGATAGAAGCTATACACACCCTCTCCACGCCCCCTGCAGGCTCTGTGCGAGTCACAGACTGAGCTCCTCTCAGCCTATCACAAGCTGGTTAGCAGCTATGTCTTTTGTTTGTAACCACTGCCTAAAACTGGCAATTACAAGCCAGGATCGCAGCAGGGAGTGGCAGAAACAGCACAGAGGGGCCCAGGAGAACATAATGAATAGAATGGTATGCTTTTTTATTGTAAGAATTTTAGAGTTCAGATTCTCTTTAAAGTGATGTTAGAATATGCAACATGCAGCTTTCCCTGGTGTGTCCTATCCTGACTGCTGTTTCTATTTCTTTCCCTACAGACACTCTTCGCCGGCTACACAGACAACTTAATCAGAGTTTGGCAAGTGACTATTGGAACCCACTAAGACTTTTATATCATGGAAAACGCCTCTGCTCTTTTACCAACAGAGACTGCTTGTGCAGTTTGGAGTCATCTTTGTAATGCCAACATTTTGACTCTTCAATAAAGTTGCTATAAAACAACAAAACCCTGTGTTGCCAGTTGGTGATGTGACCATATCTGCTAAAGCAAATTTAGTGGTCTAGCTTTGACTTTCTCAGCACACCAAGATCTGCTGTGGCTTTTAGGGGTAATTATTGGTTGGAATGGGCAATGAAATGCAAAAAAGTCTGAGTTGATGCAGGATTATGAAAATGTATGCAGTTTGAAACCTGGACCAATCTAAACTCATCAAAAGAAAACAAAGAGTTGCGGTCAATGGATCGTACTCAAAACGGGAGAATGTTAGCAGTGGGGTACCAGAGGGGTCTGTTCTGGGTCCAGTGCTCTTCAATTTATTAATGACCTAGTAGATGCAGTAGTGAGCAATGTTGCTATTTTTGCAGATGATACAAAATTGTGCAGAATCATCAACTCTCAGGAAGATAGTGTCATATTGCAACAGGATCTGGATAGGATGGCTATATGGGCACATACATGGCAGATGAAATTCAATGTTGAAAAATATAAAGTCATGCATTTTGGTCGTACCAATGGTCTAGCACCATACAAAATAAATGGGATACAGTTGGGGACATCAAACTTGGAGAAGGACGTAGGAGTACTCATCGACAACAAGTTAAATAATCGTACTCAATGCCAAGCCGCTGCAGCTACGAGCAACAAAATTGATACGTGGGATGGAAGGTCTCACTTACCAAGAAAGGTTAGATAAACTAGGTTTATTTAGTCTAGAGAAAAGACGCCTTAGAGGGGATCTAATTAACATGTATAAATACATCAGAGGGCAATATAATAGCTTGGCGGATGAGCTTTTTGTCCCTAGGCCTTCTCAAAGGACTAGAGGACATGATCTGCGCATGGAGGAAAAACGTTTAAGCCATTTATTTAGCAAAGTGTTCTTTACAGTAAGAGTGATTAAGATGTGGAATGCATTGCATCTATTGACTCATCTCTAGTTAGGGGGGAAAAAATTAAATTTTTCTGTCATTATCAGTTACCAATTTTATAAGAGCTGACCACGTCTCCAAGATGTAAAGAGGGGCTTTGGGAAATCAGCTGATGTTTCTGCTCAATGCACAAACATGTAAAAAAAAGCAATTTTATTACATTCACCAGAGTTCAGCGATATGTATTGTATTACATTAAACAAGTTACAGCTTGTATAAAATTACTCTAAAGTAAACAGGTGGATTTCAGTGTTAACCCATGTAACCACTGTCGGCTCCTGTACCAGTTCTGCTTGATTTTTCAGATGCCCTTTGCTCATGAAATCAGTTAAATCAGTTAAGTTGTAGTCAGACTCCAAATGTAATATCAAATTAACATATACAGAAGTACTATACTCTGCACAACATCCTCCGATTCACAACAGCCATGCAGGAAGGGCATGGGTAAAGTGCACATATAATGCAGAGGTGTTTATTACCTGCAAAGCTGGTTCAGGTTGTGCATGAAGAATGTGTAATAGAGGAAGACCCTCATCCTCCTGCACTTGACTCTTAGGCCCAGTGCACACCAAAAACCTCTAGCAGATCTGCTAAACGCTAGAGATTTTTGAAGCAGATTTCAGAGCGATTTTAGGGATGTTTTCTAAACATGCCTAGCGTTCTTAGAGCGTTTTTGTGTAGCACATTTCAAATATTGTTACAGTAAAGTTATTACTGAACAGCTTCTGTAACAAAAACGCCTGGAAAACCGCTCTGATCTAGCGTTTTTCAGAGCGGTTTTCCACTTTCCTATACTTAACATTGAGGCAGGCTTCCTCTGTCCTCCTCGGTCCTACGCTGGCGGCGCAAATCCTCCCGGAGAGGCGGCGATGTAAATATTTACCTTTTGGCTCCAGCGCAGGCGCAGTATCCGCTCCTTCCCACGGAGATAGGCGGAAATAGCAGATCTCCGTCGGGCCGCTCTACTGCGCAGGCACAAGTCTGCAAGAGCCCCCCCGCTGGAGCCTGGAAAGTTAAATATTAAACAGGCTTTTGGGTCTGTCGGGCCGCTGTTTGGAGGGCTGCAGCGAGACCCCCGTGGGACAGGACTGGGGAAGCCTCATTAGGATCCGAAAGCTTCCCCGTCCCCTGGTGAGTAGCCCTAGGGAACGTTTTTCTTGTTACAGTGACTCTTTAAGCATTATTATACTTTTTTTTTTTCCCTCCCCCCCAACACATTGTCTATTTAAGATCACTGGAACCCTGAATCAACTGGGTTCTGGTGCATAGATAATGCAGAGGCCTTTTTCTGGTAGGTTGCAGGGCTACACGCCAGAAACTAGCTGATGTGGAGTTCTGGTGAATCTTCTTATACAGATACGCCAGGACATTCACATTACACTGTTGGCTATCCTGGTTTGTTATTGCCAGAGTGTCAGATTCATGGCCAAAGGCATTTACCTAAGCTTTGGCAGTGATGAAATTCCTTTTATGTTGAATACTTTCAGGCTAGGTTCACAGTGGGGAGTTGGGTTCACTGTATTACAGGAAAGCAACGAAAGTCGCACTGTCTCTTATGCGACCTTTAGGTAGGATATGGTGAAGCATACAGTCAATGAAAAGTATGCTTCACTGCCTCTGTGCAGGAACGCACTGCATACAGTGTTGGATCCCAATGCACTGCGAATTTTACATACTGTATACTCACTATTGCAGTGAGACTTTGTGTGAAGATGCTCCCATAAAGTCGCACCACAATGTCCCACCACAATATCCGGCTGTAAACCTAGCCTCAGTCACCAAAATGGTTATATGCAAATTAGGTGTTGAGGAGTCTGTCGTGGTATGATAAAATATATGGCCACTAATGATCCAATCTTTTTCATCCAATCTTACCAAATCTATGTAGTAGAAGGGTAAACTGAGTGAATATACTGAATGGATAATTTAGGCAATATTACATAGAAATGGTAAGATTGGATGAAAAAGGTTGGATCATTAGTGGGCACCTAAACTGAGGAGTTGGATGAGCACAGTGCAATACAGGAAATGATGCAAGCTTTTGGGCATCACCCAAAGAACTACAAGCCGTACAAGATTGTGCAGTGTCCTCTTTCTGACCCCTCCCCATTCTAGCCTTCTCTGGCTAATTCCCAGTGGAAACTGAGTAATGCTGGGAATACACGATGAGATTTTTCATTCAATTTACTGTCCGATCTTTTGATCGATTTTCCAGTCTTTCTTCTCTTCTCAATTTCCATTCACTTCTATGAGAAATCGATCAGAAAAACTATCAGAAATCAGATCAGTCATGTCGGAAATTATCTCTCAAATTGCATCTCCAATTTGATGCAATTTTTACATGCGACTTTGATTTTTTTTTTTTCATGCGATAAAGTCCTGCATACTGCGTTTTTTGTTTTTTTTTTCCTGCACGTCTTCTTCCTGTGTTGCTGGCATCCAGTAAAATGGTGACTTGCAATGTAAAAGAAGCCTTACTGCTGTCATAGGGAAAACCCTTCTCTCATCTCACACTAAAAATAAAATCATTAACCCCAGTAAACCTGTACTCAGGAGTCATCATTTTCAAACAAATGGGAATAATGTGGTGCATTTTTCAGGTATTTGGCAGATAAAATTCAGCGATCTTCATTCTGCAAATGTCATTAAAGTGGATCGGAGATGAAAAACTAAAACAAGTAACTTGTCTATATATCTCATCTAAAGTTTAGATAGTTTACACAGCAAATCTAGCTGCAAACAGCTTCAATAGAATATGATTATTTCTTCCTGTGATACGACAGCAGCCATTTTGTTTGTAACCATTACACACAGGCAAGCTTATCTGCATCTTCAGCACTCAGCCTGTGAAAAAAACTAATCCCCCCTCCTCCTCTCTCCTCCCCTCTGCCTATGAAATCCCTGGTTAGTAATACCTCCCCCTCCTCCTGTCCAGACTGAGCTCCCATGAGCCCTTGCTACTGTCTAAAAATGCCAAGGCTCTCTGAAAAGCTGTGGGCGAGGCTTGTTTAGTTTATTGTCAATTAGAGCATTAAAACAAAATCAAAAAAAGTATTTGGCTTGAGGATAGCCCTATAAACAATAGGAAAGGCACACCATTATGCAATGAGTAAAAGTTCATCTCGGATACACTTTAACACAGAACTGAAGTTTTTACAAAACGAGCAGGCATTTTGTTAGTCTTGGTGTAAATGTGAAAGGGGTCATAAAAGCTCTCGCACTCTTGACTACTGAGGGGCTGCTTGTGATAGTTAGGGCTTTATTAAAGTGCACATCAGGCAAATAAAAATAAAGATACTGAAAATTAACCTGAGGTGAGAGGAATATGGAGGCTGCTATATTTCCTGTGAGGCTTTGTTTCCACTAGCTGCGACCCGTCCTACAAGAAGTGCGACGGCACTTCCTTTTCTGCGAGTATACTGCCAAATCCCAGAACATGTGCAATGCATGGCTATGGGAGTTGCTGCCACTCACATGAAAACTGACTGCAATGTCTGCTGAATCGCTATGGCAAGCAGTTCGGATGGCGGCAGTATTATCCCCAATGGCAGAGATTCCTAGTGCTATTTGCTGGCAGGGAACTGTGGATTTGGCCAGGTTTCCACTCTAGTGGAAACAGGCCGTTAAACAATACAAGTTGCTTGGCAGCCCTGCTGATCTCTCTAGTCAGGAGTGTCTGAATTCTGCACCTGAAACACAAGCATGCAGCTAATCTTGTCAGATTTTTGTCTAACACCTGATCTGCATGCTTGTTCAGGATTCATGGGTCAAAGTATCAAGATGGCCATACACTACTAGATTTGGTGGCCGATCGACCATCCGATTTGATAATTACCAAAACAGATTAATTTCTGTGCCACCAAAAGCATTCCTGATCAACTATGCTACCAATTTCAGGCTGAAATTGGACGCATGAATTAATCGGACATGCTGCAAAATGTTGGGACATTGTAGTAGATTTGATGTGCGGTGACGTGCATGATGCCCCTGGTGTATAAATGTGGCCCCCGCATGAGCATGTATATGTTACCTGTTCTATGTTGCCACTGCCTGGAGGGGGGAACCATTATTCTCATTTCATTTCTTAATCTCTTCTCCCCTACTCTATCTTTTTATTACTTTTCCCCTCCTCGTCTGTTTTTATACTGTATCCACATGAACATCCATTTGGCATAGAGTTGAAATGCCAGCTCTTATTTATAACTCATCTGTATTAAAGGTGAACTGGAATCTGTAGCGTCCCTGGTATTCTACCACACACAAAGCTGCAGGCCTGACAACACAGTAAGAACGCTATATGTCAAGATAATGAGAAATTGTACATAAAGGGAAGAAGGGAGACCTCACTGGCAAGTATGGTGTAAGTTGCCTTCTTAAAGAGAACCTGTAACGAAAAAAAGTTCCCCTGGGGGGGTACTCGCCTCGGGAGGGGGAAGCCTCAGGTTACCAGTGAGGCTTCCCCCACCCCTGTAGCTGCAGGCAGTCCAGCGCTGGCTTCCCCGAAGTCTCCCGGAATCCTCCCTTGACAAGTCTGACAAGCGCTGATTTATTTGCCTTTCCTGGGTCCTGGGGCCACCTTATACTTTCCCAATACTGGTCAGGTGAGGTTTTTGTCCAAAGTTCTAAATGCCTTGCAGTCTTTTGCAAAAGGAATAATTGTCCTTGGCGGAGACATTATTGTCCCATTATTAACCCTCGTTGACACCTCCACAGGCAAATCAGTCATACCATATAGGTCTTTACGAGCTCTCAAATTTAAATCAAATAAACGTTTTCTTATGGATGCATGGCAGCTGCTTCATCTAAGTGGGAGAGACTGCACATATTACTCTGACCCTGCTCAAAAATACTCCAGGTTGGGTTATTTATTCTTTACACAAGCAGACCTAGATTAGGTAGGGAAAGCTTCTATTGGCAATATTGATTATTGATATCTCAGATCAAGAGGCCTCTGTCATGTTCAGAAAGTTGGAAAATGTTTCATGATTGGAAAAGCCTTTGGAGACGAGGAGGTTTGGGCGCAGCCGGACACCACCATAGGCCATAATAGGAATTACGGCTATAGCAGCGAAACACTGAGTAACTGCAGCGCCATCACAAGATGGAGCAGAAGTTACATTTTAAAACACTATGAGGCACCTTCCAGCAATAGCTAGAAGCCGATTTATATCATTCCCCACTATCCACTTGGACCTAGAGGGGGAATAGTAATTAATGTCGCCGGAAACTTGTGCGGCAGCAGGATAACCCATACCAGCTGTATCCTGCGCCACAGTCTCCCGGGGGCCATTACATAGGTACACTTTGGAGTCATCTACAAACGCACACAGGTGAGAAGCCTTATTCATATTCAGAGGGTGGGAAATATTTTACTCAGAATGGAAACCTTCATACACCCATGAAAATATACACTGGGAAGCAGGCTTTTTCATGTTCAGGGAGTGGGAAAATTTTCTATGACAGAGGAAACTTTATAGACACCAAAAAATGCACAGGTAGCAGACCGTATTCATGTTCAGACTTTTGTAAAGCACATAAGACACACAGGTAAGAGGCCTCTGTCTTGGTTAGAATGTGGGAAAACTTTACATGATAGAAATCAGAGACACCTAAAAACTCACACAGGTGAGAAACCTTATTCATGTTCAGAGTGTGGGAAATGATTTACTCAGAATAGAAACCTTCATGGACATGTGAGAATACACACCGGGGAGCGGAATTTTTGAAGTTCAGAGTGCGGGAAAAATTTCTCTGACAGAGGAAACTTTCATAGAAACCAAAAGACTCACACAGGTGATAGACCATATTCATGTTCAGACTTTTATAAAGCACATGAGAAGACAAACATGTCAAGTTTTCCCACATTCTAACCATGACAGAGACCTCTTACCTGATAGAAAGAGCCTTCAGAGACACCTAAAAAACCCTCACAAAGCTGTATTCATGTTCAGAGTGTGGGAAACGTTTTACTCAAAAAGGAAACCTTATTAGACGAAAATACACTCTGGGGGGGAGACTTTTTGCTGTTCAGAGTGTGGGAAAGATTTCTATGACAGAGGAAACTTTCATAGACACCAACAAACTCACACAGGTGACAGACCATATCCATGTTCAGAGGGTGGGAAATGTTAACCCAGAATGGAAACCTTACTAGACACATGAGAATACACACTGGGAGCGGCCTTTTTCCTTTTCAGAGTGCGGGAAAGATTTTATGACAGAGGAAACATTCATAAATACCAAGAGACTCACACAGATGACAGATCGTATTCATGTTCAAACTTTTGTAAAGCACACGATAAGACACAGTGGTAAGAGGCCTCTGTCGTTCAGAATGTGGGAAAACTTTTCATAATGGAAAGAGCCTTCAGAGACACCTAAGAAAACTCACAAGGGTGAGAAGTTGTATTCATGTTCAGAGTGTGGGAAACGTTTTACTCAGAATGGAAACCTTATCAGACAAATGAAAATACACTCTGGGGAGGAGACTTTTTCATGTTCAGAGTGGGGAAAAGATTTCTACAACAGATGAAACTTTTATAGACACCAAAAAATTCACACAGGTGACAGACCGTATTCATGTTCAGACTTTTGTAAAGCACATGATGAGACACAGAGGTAAGAGGCTTCTGTCATGTTCAGAATGTGGGAAAACGTTTCATGATTTAACATGAATAAGGTTTCTCACCTGTGTCAGTTTTTGTAGGTGTCACGGAAGGCTCTTTCTGAGGGTGAGAATGTTTTACTCTGATGGGAAACCTTAATAGGCACATGAGAATACACATTGGGGCGCGGCTTTTTCATGGTCAGAGTGCGGGAAAGTTTTCTATGACAGAGGAAACTTTCATAGACACCAACAGACTCAAACAGGTGACAAATCCTGTTCATGTTCAAACTTTTGTAAAGCACATGATAAGACAAACAGGTAAGAGGCGTCTGTCATTTTCAGAATGTGGGAAATTTTTACATGATAGAAAGAGCCTTCAGAGACACCTAAAAATTCTCAAACACGTGAGAAGCCTTATTCATGTTCAGAGTGTGGGAAATTATTTACTCAGAATGAAAACCATCATGGACACGTGAGAAAACACACTGGGGAGAAGCCTTTTTGAAGTTTAGAGTGCAGGAAAGATTTCTATTATAAAGGAAACTTTCATAGACACCAAAAGGCTCACACAGGTGACAGACCGTATTCATGTTCAGACTTTTGTAAAGCACATGATTAGACACGGAAGTAAGAGGCCTCTCTCATGTTTGGAATGTGGGAAAACTTTACATGTTAGAAAGAGCCTTCAGAGACACCTAAAAAAAACTCACAGAGGTGAGAAACCTTATTCATGTTCAGAGTGTGGGAAATGTTTAACTCAGAATGGAAACCTTAATAGACACATGAGAATACACACTGGGGTGCGGCCTTTTTCATGTTCAGAGTGCTGGAAAGTTTTCTATAACAGAAGAAACTTTCATAGACACCAAAAGACTCACACAGGTGACAGACTATATGTATGTTCAAACTTTTGTAATGTACATGATAAGAGAAACAGGTAAGAGGCCTCTGTCATATTTGGAATGCGGGAAAACTTTACATGATAGAAAGCGCCTTCAGAGGCACCTAAAACCCTCACATAGGTGAGAAGCCCTATTCATGTTTAGGGGGTGGGAAATGTTTTACTGAGAAAGGAAACCTTAATAGACACGAGAGAATACACACTGGGGAGCGGCATTTTTCATGTTCAGAATGTGGGAAAGATTTCTACAATGGATGAAAGTTTCATAGACACAGAGTGTGGAAAAGTATTCTATGACAAATGCAACTTTCATAGACACCAAAAGACTCAAACAGGTGACGGACTGTAATTCATGTTCAAACTTTTGTAAAGCACCTAATTACAAGTTATTTGGGTTGAAAAAAGACATACGTCTATCAAGTTCAACCAGAAAACAAAGTACAACACCAGCCTGCTCCTTCACATATCCCTGTTGATGCAGAGGAAGGTGAAAAACCCTTACAAGGCATAGTCCAATTAGCCCTAAAATGGAAAAAAATCCTTCCTGACTCCACATGGCAATCAGATAAAATCCCTGGATCAACACCACTGGGCATTACCTAGTAATTATAGCCATGGATGTTTTTCAGTGCAAGAAAATCATCTAAGCCCCCTTTAACCACTTGAGGACCCAGCCTTTACCCCCCCCCCCCTCTTAAGGACCAGCGCTGATTAATGAGATCTGTGCTGGGTGGGCTCTACAGCCCCCAGCGCAGATCAAACATTAGGCAGAGCGACCAGATCACCCCCCTTTTTTCCCCACTAGGGGGATGATGTGCTGGGGGGGGGGGTCTGATCGCTACTGCCTGCGTGTGGCTGGCGGGGGGGGGGCACCTCAAAGCCCCCTCCACCGCAGGATTCCCCCTCTCCCTCCCTTCCCCGGAGATCAAAGGCTGTACAGGAACGGATCTGTCCTGTGCAGCCTCTAACAGGCTCCTGCCTGTCATGTGACAGCGATCCCCGGCCGCTGATTGGCCGGGGATCGCTGATCTGGTACAACGCTGCTACTGTTAGCAGCGTTGTACAAATGTAAACAAAGCGGATTATTTCCGCTTGTGTTTACATTTAGCCTGCGAGCTGCGATCGGCGGCCCGCAGGCTATTCACGGAGCCCCCCGCCATGAATTGACAGAAAGCAGCAGCTCGCGCGAGCGGCTGTTTCCTGATTATTTAGCCTGCAGCCGGCGACACAGATGTGCGCCGCTGGTCCTGCAGCTACCACTTTCCGATGCGCGTTACGAGTGCAAGTGGTTAAATGCAGATTTAGAATTTGCCATAACTACTTCCTGTGGCAATGCGTTCCACATCTTAATCACTCTTACTGTAAAGAACCATTTCTTAAGTAAATTGCTAAAACGTTTTACCTCCATGTGCAGATTTGTGAAGGCTTAGGGACAAACAGCTCATACGCATCCACATGATAAGACACACAGGTAAGAGGCCTCGGTCATTTTCAGACTGTGGGAAAACTTTACATGATAGAGCCTTCAGAGACACCTAAAAACTCACACAGGCGAGAAGCCTTATTCATGTTCAGAGTGTGGGAAATTATTTACCCAGAATGGAAACCTTCATGGACATATGAGAAAACACACTGGGGAGTGGCCTTTTTAAAGTTCAGAGTGCGGGAAAGATTTATATGATAGAGGCAAGTTTCATAGACACCGAAAAACGCACACAGGTGACAAACCATATTCATGTTCTGACTTTTGTGCAGCACATGACAAGACACATGGGTAAGAAGCCTCTGTCATGTTCAGAATGTGGGAAAACTTTTCATGATAGAAAGAGCCTTCAGAGAATGGGTGGGCCATTTATATGGATACACCTGATCTATGTATACACCCCATATACAACATCATACCATCATACCATTTTTTTGTTCCAACAGTCTTGGAGGGATCTATCCAATGTGGGTTAGTGTCAGACCAATAGTGGTGGTTTTGTTTGTTAATTTCACCATTCACATAAAATGATGTACCCATATAAATAGCCAAATTAAGGTGTATCCATATAAATGGCCCACCCTGTACTGTGGCTTCCTCCTCCCCAATAGCCACCCTATTCCTCTCCAGATTTATTTTCTTTAACAGTTAGTGTGCAAAATCTGCACAATGAATGTGAAGAAACAAATACGCCCAACTGCCACCGCCATAACAATTCACATGCACAACTCTTCTTCACCATGAAAAACACTTGTCGACCGCCATCTGTAAGAAAACAGAAGAGAGACAACACAAAAAAAGAGATACCAATTTACATGCATTACCACATACAATAACAGATATAAAATACTACCCATGAAATGCACACAAAGTGACCTGTAAAACAAGATTGTTGATATATGCATACATATTATACTGGAAAAGAGAAAAAGAGTAAGAAAGTTGCAAGAAGAAAGAACAAATACATGTTATAACAAACCCGATGTCAAACTCTTCTTCAACATGAAAAATACTTGTCGACCGCCATCTGTAAGAAAACAGAAGAGAGACAACACAAAAAAAGAGATATAAAGATGTAAACAGATATAAAATACTACCCATGAAATGCGCACAGTGACCTGTAAATAAATAATAATTCATATATGCATACTTATTATACTGGAAAAGAGAATAAAAAACAAACAAAAAGTGCAAGAAAGTTGCAAGGAGACAGAGCAAACACGTTATGTGATAACAAACCGCATGCCAAACTCTTCTTCACCATGAAAAATACTAGTCGAACCCCATCTGAAAAAAACCAGAAGATAGACAACACAGAAAAAGAGATACCATCTAACATGCATCAACATATACTATGACAAATATAAAATCTACACATGAAATATGCACAAAGTGACCAGTCAAAAAAGAAGGATTATATATGCTTACATATTATACTGGAAAGAGAATAAAAACAGTCACAAAGTGTAAGAAAGTTGCAAAAAGAAGGAACAAATAAATGTTATAACAAATCCCATGCCCAACTCTTCATCAACATAAAAAATATTTCTCCAGCTCCATCTGGAAGACAAAAGAAGAGAGACAACACAGAAAAAGAGAAAACAACATACATGCATTTACACATACAATGGAAGATATAAAATATTACACATTGCAAAACTGAAGGATACTACAGGGTGGGCCATTTATATGGATACACCTGATCTATGGATACACCCCATATACAACATCATACCATCAATTTTTTTGTACCAACAGTCTTGGAGGGATCTATCCAATGTGGGTTAGTGTCAGACCAATAGTGGTGGTTTTGTTTGTTAATTTCACCATTCACATCAAATATGTACCCATATAAATAGCCAAATTAAGGTGTATCCATATGAATGGCCCACACTGTACTGTGGCCTCCTCCTCCCCAATAGCCACCCTATTCCTCTCCAGATTTATTTTTGTTATAAACTGTTATAAAACACCTTTTCCTCCGGCACCAGCAAACTCATCAGCGAGAGTTGCACACACGACTCATCACAGCAAGCAGGAGATAGACTTTCTCAGGCTTCTTCAAAGTTTGATGGAGTGTATTAAGTACACAGCTATACAGATATAGTTCATCATATCCTAGCCAAGCAAATCCTCATGTTGCGTTATATGTTGCGTTATAGCAGCGTGATTATCTTCCTGCTGAAGATAATCAGGTCCTCTTATGTCTATTCTAAGTTACATCTTCCAGACTACCTATGTACAGCATACATTATATCAGATTACATAAAGAAGGAAATTATTAGGTGTTCCAGTCAGCAGATAGAAGAGCATGAAAGTAGGAATCAGAGTGAGCTCCGTCAGCCCATCCGGCTCTTTAATACCGACTAGGAAAGAGTTAAATGTGACCTCATCTTAGCCATCCCCCGGACCCAACTATTGGCTTCGACCCCTCGTGGTGTCATAATACACACCTACTCGATTAATAATTAATGACCACTTTTCACTTACTTACAGGAATGTGATATTTTGTAAACATGGCCTATGTTGATTGTTCTCGTAGTCCATTTGTCTGGGGCATGTTCTCAGTATCTGCTTGTTATTCATCTGCTTCAAGCAGACACTGAGATGCTTCTCAATGCAAGCTCGGAGGCTGCGCACAAATGTTCACTGTAATTAAGTCTCTATTATCTGCATTAGATGCAATCCTATAGATGGAACAGTTGCACACTGTTGATCCAATATACAGACAATCCAGTGCTTTTTCCTAAGCTGCAGGCTGGCACTGTTCACCTTCAGTGAGTTATCACCACCACCACACCCCTCACAGTGGGCACTCACCGCAATAATATGACCCTCTATTAGTTGGGTCTTCAGCGCTTATGGGGTCATCAGGCCGCCCCTGCCACTCAAGAACTTTATCCACTCAGTAGAGCTTGTACAGGATCATATACACTTCTTAAAACATTTAGAACATGAACAGATCTCTCATAGCGTAATACTGTAAAAACAAATTTATTCTAAAAGAAATGCGCACTTACAAACATGAGGCTTGGTGTTGGGCACAGAGTTTTAGTGGGCTCTACCCCAATCGTAGGCCGCCGGATCGGCTTGCTGCGCTGATTAGGTCCGCCTCCAGTGGTTCTCCACCTTGCCCCTTTAGTGTTTGTGAGCTTGCTAAAAATATGGTCGCATAAGCTTGACCGGTTTCGTCGCCTCAGCGACTCCTCAGAAGCATGTGCGGCCTAGATGCTAAATTGTTTTTATACCTAACCATCGGATCCATTTCCTCCCTCTCTCCCCTCCCTCTTCCCCGGAAGTTCTAAGTTACCAAGCTGTCAGCCAATGGCCTTCCCGTATGTCCGGAAACTTGTTCCGGGTTCGGGTTGCCATAGTGACGCGGTTCCTCATCCTCCTCCCCTTACGTAGTGACGTCTAGGCAAGCCAATGGCGGCACCTGAATATTCACACGCGTATAGTATAGGGGTGTGTAATGTGATGGTTGACCACAGGAGGGCGAAAATAGAGGCACGCGTGTGCAATACGAGCTACGCATGCGCAGCCGCAATTCAAGCGGCTCACCAGACGCATTGTCCGTACGCAATACGCATGCGCGGCGATAACGCCGCCATTGGCTTGCCTAGACGTCACTACGTAAGGGGAGGAGGATGAGGAACCGCATCACTATGGCAACCCGAACCCGGAACAAGTTTCCGGACATACGGGAAGGCCATTGGCTGACAGCTTGGTGACTTAGAACTTCCGGGGAAGAAGGAGGGGAGAGAGGGAGGAAATGGATCCGATGGTTAGGTATAAAAACAATTTAGCATCTAGGCCGCACATGCTTCTGAGGAGTCGCTGAGGCGACGAAACCGGTCAAGCTTATGCGACCATATTTTTAGCAAGCTCACAAACACTAAAGGGGCAAGGTGGAGAACCACTGGAGGCGGACCTAATCAGCGCAGCAAGCCGATCCGGCGGCCTACGATTGGGGTAGAGCCCACTAAAACTCTGTGCCCAACACCAAGCCTCATGTTTGTAAGTGCGCATTTCTTTTAGAATAAATTTGTTTTTACAGTATTACGCTATGAGAGATCTGTTCATGCTCTAGATGTTTTAAGAAGTGTATATGATCCTGTACAAGCTCTACTGAGTGGATAAAGTTCCTGAGTGGCAGGGGCGGCCTAATGACCCCATAAGCGCTGAAGACCCAACTAATAGAGGGTCATATTATTGCGGTGAGTGCCCACTGTGAGGGGTGTGGTGGTGGTGATAACTCACTGAAGGTGAACAGTGCCAGCCTGCAGCTTAGGAAAAAGCACTGAAATGTCTGTATATTGGATCAACAGTGTGCAACTGTTCCATCTATAGGATTGCATCTAATGCAGATAATAGAGACTTAATTACAGTGAACATTTGTGCGCAGCCTCCGAGCTTGCATTGTGAACTATTTATTTAATAGGGCAGCGCACCACTATTGTCACCCACATATATTTATCAGCGCGGTTTTTTATTGCACTGAGATGCTTCTGCCTGCATCACAAGAAACTCTATTTATTTTAAAGGTATACTCTGCGGACAAGCCTTTTACCTAAACTCAGTCCAAATAACTGAGGCCTACTTAAATTAAAACAATTTTCTTTAACAGTTAGTGTGCAAAATCTGCACAGTGAATGTGAAGAAGCAAATACGCCCAACTGCCACCGCCATACCAATTCACATGCACAACTCTTCTTCACCATGAAAAACACTTGTCGACCGCCATCTGTAAGAAAACAGAAGAGAGACAACACAAAAAAGAGATACCAATTTACATGCATTACCACATACAATAACAGATCTAAAATACTACCCATGAAATGCACACAAAGTGACCTGTAAAAAAAGATTGTTTATATATGCATACATATCATACTGAAAAAGAGAAAACAAAGTCAGACAAAAAGAGTAAGAAAGTTGCTAGAAGAAATAACAAATACATGTTATAACAAACCCAATGCCAAACTCTTCTTCAACATGAAAAAAACTTGTTGACCTTCATCTGTAAGAAAACAGAAGAGAGACAACAACAAAAAAGAGATACCAACTTACATGCATTTACACATACAATAACAGATATAAAATACTACCCATGAAATGCGCACAGTGACCTGTAAAAAAAAAAAAATTCATATATGCATACTTATTATACTGGAAAAGAGAATAAAAAAATAAACAAAAAGTGCAAGAAAGTTGCAAGGAGAAGGAGCAAACACATGTTATGTGATAACAAACCCCATGCCAAACTCTTCTTCACCATGAAAAATACTAGTCGAACCCCATCTGTAAAAAAAAAGAAGACAGACAACACAGAAAAAGAGATACCATCTAACATGCATCAACACATACTATGACAAATATAAAATCTACACATGAAATATGCACAAAGTGACCAGTCAAAAAAGAAGGATTATATATGCTTACATTATATACTTGAAAAGATAATAGAAACAGTCACAAAGTGTAAGAAAGTTGCAAAAAGAAGGAACAAATACATGTTATAACAAATCCCATGCCCAACTCTTCATCAACATAAAAAATATTTCTCCAGCTCCATCTGGAAGATAAAAGAAGAGAGACAACACAGATAAAGTTAAAACAACATACATGCATTTACACATACAATGGAAGATATAAACTATTACGCATTGTAAAACTAAAGGATACTACAGGGTGGGCCATTTATATGGATACACCTGATCTATGTATACACTCCATATACAACATCATACCATCAATTGTTTTGTTCCAACAGTCTTGGAGGGACCTATCCAATGTGGGTTAGTGTCAGACCAATAGTGCTGGTTTTGTTTGTTAATTTCACCATTCACATAAAATTAAGTACCCATATAAATAGCCAAATTAAGGTGTATCCATGTAAATGGCCCACCCTGTACTGTGGCCTCCTCCTCCCCAATAGCCACCCTATTCCTCTCCAGATTTATTTTCTTTAACAGTTAGTGTGCAAAATCTGCACAATGAATGTATAGAAACAAATACGCCCAACTGCCACCGCCATAACAATTCACATGCACAACTCTTCTTCACCATGAAAAACACTTGTCGACCGCTATCTGTAAGAAAACAGAAGAGGGACAACACAAAAAAAGAGATACCAATTTACATGCATTACCACATACAATAACAGATATAAAATACTACCCATGAAATGCACACAAAGTGACCTGTGAAAAAAGATTGTTTATATTAGCATACATATCATACTGAAAAAGAGAAAAAAAGTCAGACAAAAAGAGTAAGAAAGTTGCAAGGAGAAAGAACAAATACATGTTATAACAAACCCAATGCCAAACTCCTCTTCAACATGAAAAATACTTGTCGACCGGCCGCCATCTGTAAGAAAACAGAAGAGAGACAACACAGAAAAAGAGAAAACAACATACATGCATTTACACATACAATGGAAGATATCAAATATTACACATTGCAAAACTAAAGGATACTACAGGGTGGGCCATTTATATGGATACACCTGATCTATGTATACACCTCATATACAACATCATACCATCAATTTTTTTTGTTCCAACAGTCTTGGAGTGATCTATCCAATGTGGGTTAGTGTCAGACCAATAGTGGTGGTTTTGTTTGTTAATTTCACCATTCACATAAAATTATGTAACCATATAAATAGCCAAATTAAGGTGTATCCATATGAATGGCCCACCCTGTACTGTGGCCTCCTCCTCCCTAATAGCCACCCTATTCCTCTCCAGATTTATTTTCTTTAACAGTTAGTGTGCAAAATCTGCACAGTGAATGTGAAGAAACAAATACGCCCAACTGCCACCGCCATAACAATTCACATGCACAACTCTTCTTCACCATGAAAAACACTTGTCGACCGCTATCTGTAAGAAAACAGAAGAGTGACAACACAAAAAAAGAGATACCAATTTACATGCATTACCACATTCAATAACAGATATAAAATACTACCCATGAAATGCACACAAAGTGACCTGTAAAAAAAGATTGTTTATATATGTATACATATCATACTGAAAAAGAGAAAAAAAGTCAGACAAAAAGAGTAAGAAAGTTGCAAGGAGAAAGAACAAATACATGTTATAACAAACCCAATGCCAAACTCCTCTTCAACATGAAAAATACTTGCCGACCGGCCGCCATCTGTAAGAAAACAGAAGAGAGACAACACAGAAAAAGAGAAAACAACATACAGTACATGCATTTACACATACAATGGAAGATATAAAATATTACACATTGCAAAACTAAAGGATACTACAGGGTGGGCCATTTATATGGATACACCTGATCTATGTATACTCCCCATATACAACATCATACCATCAATTTTTTTGTTCCAACAGTCTTGGAGTGATCTATCCAATGTGGGTTAGTGTCAGACCAATAGTGGTGGTTTTGTTTGTTAATTTCACCATTTACATAAACTTATGTAACCATATAAATAGCTAAATTAAGGTGTATCCATATGAATGACCCACCCTGTACTGTGGCCTCCTCCTCCCCAACAGCCACGCTATTCCTCTCCAGATTTATTTTCTTTAACAGTTAGTGTGCAAAATCTGCACAGTGAATGTGAAGAAACAAATACGCCATACGCCCAACTGCCACCGCCATAACAATTCACATGCACAACTCTTCTTCACCATGAAAAACACTTGTCGACCGCTATCTGTAAGAAAACAGAAGAGTGACAACACAAAAAAAGAGATACCAATTTACATGCATTACCACATTCAATAACAGATATAAAATACTACCCATGAAATGCACACAAAGTGACCTATAAAAAAAGATTGTTTATATATGCATACATATCATACTGAAAAAGAGAAAAAAAGTCAGACAAAAAGAGTAAGAAAGTTGCAAGGAAAAAGAACAAATACATGTTATAACAAACCCAATGCCAAACTCCTCTTCAACATGAAAAATACTTGTCGACCGGCCGCCATCTGTAAGAAAACAGAAGAGAGACAACACAGAAAAAAGAGAAAACAGCATACATGCATTTACACATACAATGGAAGATATAAAATATTACACATTGCAAAACTAAAGGATACTACAGGGTGGGCCATTTATATGGATACACCTGATCTATGTATACACCCCATATACAACATCATACCATCAATTTTTTTGTTCCAACAGTCTTGGAGTGATCTATCCAATGTGGGTTAGTGTCAGACCAATAGTGGTGGTTTTGTTTGTTAATTTCACCATTCACATAAACTTATGTAACCATATAAATAGCCAAATTAAGGTGTATCCATATAAATGGCCCACCCTGTACTGTGGCCTCCTCCTCCCCAATAGCCACCCTATTCCTCTCCAGATTTATTTTCTTTAACAGTTAGTGTGCAAAATCTGCACAGTGAATGTGAAAAACCAAATACGCCCAAGTGCCACCGCCATAACAATTCACATGCACAACTCTTCTTCACCATGAAAAACATTTGTCGACCGCCATCTGTAAGAAAACATAAGAGAGACAACACAGAAAAAGAGAAAACAACATACATGCATTTACGCACACAATGAAAGATATAAAATATTACACATTTGTAAAACTAAAGGATACTACAGGGTGGGCCATTTATATGGATACACCTGATCTATGTATACTCCCCATATACAACATCATACCATCAATTTTTTTGTTCCAACAGTCTTGGAGGGATCTATCTAATGTGGGTTAGTTTCAGACCAATAGTGGTGGTTTTGTTTGTTAATTTCACCATTCACATAAAATTATGTAACCATATACCGTATTTTTCGGATTATAAGACGCTCTGGACCATAAGACGCACCTAGGTTTAGAAGAGAAAAAAAAGGAAAAAAACAAAAATACTAACCTAGTGCATCCATGGTCCAGGGGTGTCTTGTGGAGCTTCATACCCAAGCTGTCTATCAATTGTGGAGCAGCAGTGGGGCAGTGTACTACACTAACTCCTGCTGCATCTGCCCCACCAGCTACACTTACTTCTGGGCAGCAGAAAGTCACATGCAAAATCACTATTGTAACACTGCCCTGCAACATCCAAGCATACCACTTTCTATTCCATATTATCAAACAGAAGTACCACAAGAACAAGCATACCCCACATACAGCTGCCACTGATAATGAGCCCCTCCATTGTAATAGGTGTATAGGGTGACTGACTGCATTCAGCATTCCCAGCTCTATTGGCTGCTGCTGTATAAATTCCCTCCAAGCTGCTCTTAAGATTCCAGCGAGAGCTGCCTGTGATCTGGCCACCTCAGCTTTATATAATCCATGGTTTTCACATGAATAGAAACTAACGAGCCCAGACCCCCCTGCACGTGGCGTCCGATCCGGCTTACCCTGCAAGAACTGTCTGCGATCTTGTCACCTTAGGATTAATGGTGTTGCAGTAAAAGACCACACATCCATAAGTAGTAACGAGTGCAGTTTCCCCTGCACGTGCCGTCTGCATCCTAGCCGGATTGCACCGCCCCGAGCCCCATCCTGTTGGCCGTCAAGTACGCAACAGCTGTATTTGGCTGCGCTCACCACTAGCCGGTTTGCACCGCCCAGCGTCCCATCCTATTGGCTATCAAGTGCGCATCCACTGTAATTGGCTGCGCTGATCTCCACAGTTCTCCGAGAATTTGCATCTGCGACCAATTGGAGCAACTGTAATGTGAAAGACGCAGCAGGAGAGGCAAATGACGCCGGAAGATGAGCGCAGCCAATTACAGCAGATGCACACTGAGGACGGCCAATAGGATGGGACGCTGGGCGGTGCAAACCGGCTAGTGGTGAGCGCAGCCAATTACAGCGGATGCACACTGAGGACGGCCAATAGGATGGGACTCGGGGCGGTGCAAACCGGCTCGGATGCAGATGCCACGTGCAGGGGAAACTACTGTACGCTCGTTACTACTTATGGATGTGAGATCTTTCCCCGCAACACCATTAATCCTAAGGTGACAAGATTGCAGGCAGTTCTTGCAGGGTAAGCCGGATCGGACGCCACGTGCAGGGGGGGACTGGGCTCGTTACTACTTATGGATGTGAGATCTTTTCCCGCAACACCATTAATCCTAAGGTGACAAGTTCGCAGGCAGTTCTTGCAGGGTAAGCCGGATCGGACGCCACATGCAGGGGGGACTGGGCTCGTTAGTTTCTTTTCACGTGAAAACCATGGATTATATAAAGCTGGGGTGGCCAGATCACAGGCAGCTCTCGCTGGAATCTTAAAGAGCAGCTTGGGGAATTCATACAGCGCTAGGGTAGGTTAACCAATAGGCAAATTTGAAGTCCAAAAATGTACATTTGGACTATAAGATCTATCCAATGTGGGTTAGTGTCAGACCAATAGTGGTGGTTTTGTTTGTTAATTTCACCATTTACATAAACATATGTAACCATATAAATAGCCAAATTAAGGTGTATCCATATGAATGACCCACCCTGTACTGTGGCCTCCTCCTCCCCAATAGCCACCCTATTCTTCTCCAGATTTATTTTCTTTAACAGTAAGGGCCCGTTCACACTGCACGCGTTTCCAGCCGCATTTTGGAAACGCGTGCTGGTGGCCAAAACGCACGACATCAGACATTGCATAGATTGCAATGTCTGATGTTCACACTGCATGCGTTCCGGACCTGTGCGGTCCGGGAACGCATGCTGCACGCAGATTTTGCAAAAACGTGTGGCTGTCCCATTCACTTTTCAGTGATGGGATCAGCCACGCAATGCACACAAACGCGGATGGCCATGCGTTCGTACGCGTTGCGGTCCGCACGCATAGCCATCCGCATTTCTGATCTGAACGGGCCCTTAGTGTGCAAAACCTGCACAGTGAATGTGAAAAACCAAATACGCCCAACTGCCACCGCCATAACAATTCACATGCACAACTCTTCTTCACCATGAAAAACATTTGTCGACCGCCATCTGTAAGAAAACAGAAGAGAGACAACACAGAAAAAGAGAAAACAACATACATGCATTTACACATACAATGGAAGATATAAAATATTACACATTTGCAAAACTAAAGGATACTACAGGGTGGGCCATTTATATGGATACAACTGATCTATGTATACACCCCATATACAACATCATACCATCAATTTTTTTGTTCCAACAGTCTTGGAGTGATCTATCCAATGTGGGTTAGTGTCAGACCAATAGTGGTGGTTTTGTTTGTTAATTTCACCATTCACATAAAATTATGTAACCATATAAATAGCCAAATTAAGGTGTATCCATATGAATGACCCACCCTGTACTGTGGCCTCCTCCTCCCCAATAGCCACCCTATTCTTCTCCAGATTTATTTTCTTTAACAGTAAGGGCCCGTTCACACTGCACGCGTTTCCAGCCGCATTTTGGAAACGCGTGCTGGTGGCCAAAACGCACGACATCAGACATTGCATAGATTGCAATGTCTGATGTTCACACTGCATGCGTTCCGGACCTGTGCGGTCCGGGAACGCATGCTGCACGCAGATTTTGCAAAAACGTGTGGCTGTCCCATTCACTTTTCAGTGATGGGATCAGCCACGCAATGCACACAAACGCGGATGGCCATGCGTTCGTACGCGTTGCGGTCCGCACGCATAGCCATCCGCATTTCTGATCTGAACGGGCCCTTAGTGTGCAAAACCTGCACAGTGAATGTGAAAAACCAAATACGCCCAACTGCCACCGCCATAACAATTCACATGCACAACTCTTCTTCACCATGAAAAACATTTGTCGACCGCCATCTGTAAGAAAACAGAAGAGAGACAACACAGAAAAAGAGAAAACAACATACATGCATTTACACATACAATGGAAGATATAAAATATTACACATTTGCAAAACTAAAGGATACTACAGGGTGGGCCATTTATATGGATACAACTGATCTATGTATACACCCCATATACAACATCATACCATCAATTTTTTTGTTCCAACAGTCTTGGAGTGATCTATCCAATGTGGGTTAGTGTCAGACCAATAGTGGTGGTTTTGTTTGTTAATTTCACCATTCACATAAAATTATGTAACCATATAAATAGCCAAATTAAGGTGTATCCATATGAATGGCCCACCCTGTACTGTGGCCTCCTCCTCCCCAATAGCCACCCTATTCCTCTCCAGATTTATTTTCTTTAACAGTTAGTGTGCAAAATCTGCACAGTGAATGTGAAGAAACAAATACGCCCAACTGCCACCGCCATAACAATTCACATGCACAACTCTTCTTCACCATGAAAAACACTTGTCGACCGCTATCTGTAAGAAAACAGAAGAGTGACAACACAAAAAAAGAGATACCAATTTACATGCATTACCACATTCAATAACAGATATAAAATACTACCCATGAAATGCACACAAAGTGACCTGTAAAAAAAGATTGTTTATATATGTATACATATCATACTGAAAAAGAGAAAAAAAGTCAGACAAAAAGAGTAAGAAAGTTGCATGGAGAAAGAACAAATACATGTTATAACAAACCCAATGCCAAACTCCTCTTCAACATGAAAAATACTTGTCGACCGGCCGCCATCTGTAAGAAAACAGAAGAGAGACAACACAGAAAAAGAGAAAACAACATACATGCATTTACACATACAATGGAAGATATAAAATATTACACATTGCAAAACTAAAGAATACTACAGGGTGGGCCATTTATATGGATACACCTGATCTATGTATACACCCCATATACAACATCATACCATCAATTTTTTTGTTCCAACAGTCTTGGAGTGATCTATCCAATGTGGGTTGGTGTCAGACCAATAGTGGTGGTTTTGTTTGTTAATTTCACCATTCACATAAACTTATGTAACCATATAAATAGCCAAATTAAGGTGTATCCATATGAATGGCCCACCCTGTACTGTGGCCTCCTCCTCCCCAATAGCCACCCTATTCCTCTCCAGATTTATTTTCTTTAGCAGTTAGTGTGCAAAACCTGCACAGTGAATGTGAAAAAACAAATACGCCCAACTGCCACCGCCATAACAATTCACATGCACAACTCTTCTTCACCATGAAAAACATTTGTCGACGGCCATCTGTAAGAAAACAGAAGAGAGACAACACAGAAAAAGAGAAAACAACATACATGCATTTACGCATACAATGAAAGATATAAAATATTACACATTTGTAAAACTAAAGGATACTACAGGGTGGGCCATTTATATGGATACACCTGATCTATGTATACACCCCATATACAACATCATACCATCAATTTTTTTGTTCCAACAGTCTTGGAGGGATCTATCCAATGTGGGTTAGTGTCAGACCAATAGTGGTGGTTTTGTTTGTTAATTTCACCATTCACATAAAATTATGTAACCATATAAATAGCCAAATTAAGGTGTATCCATATGAATGGCCCACCCTGTACTGTGGCCTCCTCCTCCTCAATAGCCACCCTATTCCTCTCCAGATTTATTTTCTTTAACAGTTAGTGTGCAAAATCTGCACAGTGAATGTGAAGAAACAAATATGCCCAACTGCCACCGCCATAACAATTCACATGCACAACTCTTCTTCACCATGAAAAACACTTAGCGACCGCTATCTGTAAGAAAACAGAAGAGTGACAACACAAAAAAAAGAGATACCAATTTACATGCATTACCACATTCAATAACAGATATAAAATACTACCCATGAAATGCACACAAAGTGACCTGTAAAAAAAGATTGTTTATATATGCATACATATCATACTGAAAAAGAGAAAAAAAGTCAGACAAAAAGAGTAAGAAAGTTGCAAGGAGAAAGAACAAATACATGTTATAACAAACCCAATGCCAAACTCCTCTTCAACATGAAAAATACTTGTCGACCGGCCGCCATCTGTAAGAAAACAGAAGAGAGACAACACAGAAAAAGAGAAAACAGCATACATGCATTTACACATACAATGGAAGATATAAAATATTACACATTGCAAAACTAAAGAATACTACAGGGTGGGCTATTTATATGGATACACCTGATCTATGTATACACCCCATATACAACATCATACCATCAATTTTTTTGTTCCAACAGTCTAGGAGTGATCTATCCAATGTGGGTTAGTGTCAGACCAATAGTGGTGGTTTTGTTTGTTAATTTCACCATTCACATAAACTTATGTAACCGTATAAATAGCCAAATTAAGGTGTATCCATATGAATGGCCCACCCTGTACTGTGGCCTCCTCCTCCCCAATAGCCACCCTATTCCTCTCCAGATTTATTTTCTTTAACAGTTAGTGTGCAAAATCTGCACAGTGAATGTGAAGAAACAAATACGCCCAACTGCCACCGCCATAACAATTCACATGCACAACTCTTCTTCACCATGAAAAACACTTGTCGACCGCTATCTGTAAGAAAACAGAAGAGTGACAACACAAAAAAAGAGATACCAATTTACATGCATTACCACATTCAATAACAGATATAAAATACTACCCATGAAATGCACACAAAGTGACCTGTAAAAAAAGATTGTTTATATATGCATACATATCATACTGAAAAAGAGAAAAAAAGTCAGACAAAAAGAGTAAGAAAGTTGCAAGGAGAAAGAACAAATACATGTTATAACAAACCCAATGCCAAACTCCTCTTCAACATGAAAAATACTTGTCGACCGGCCGCCATCTGTAAGAAAACAGAAGAGAGACAACACAGAAAAAGAGAAAACAGCATACATGCATTTACACATACAATGGAAGATATAAAATATTACACATTGCAAAACTAAAGAATACTACAGGGTGGGCCATTTATATGGATACACCTGATCTATGTATACACCCCATATACAACATCATACCATCAATTTTTTTGTTCCAACAGTCTTGGAGTGATCTATCCAATGTGGGTTAGTGTCAGACCAATAGTGGTGGTTTTGTTTGTTAATTTCACCATTTACATAAACTTATGTAACCGTATAAATAGCCAAATTAAGGTGTATCCATATGAATGGCCCACCCTGTACTGTGGCCTCCTCCTCCCCAATAGCCACCCTATTCCTCTCCAGATTTATTTTCTTTAACAGTTAGTGTGCAAAATCTGCACAGTGAATGTGAAGAAACAAATACGCCCAACTGCCACCGCCATAACAATTCACATGCACAACTCTTCTTCACCATGAAAAACACTTGTCGACCGCTATCTGTAAGAAAACAGAAGAGTGACAACACAAAAAAAGAGATACCAATTTACATGCATTACCACATTCAATAACAGATATAAAATACTACCCATGAAATGCACACAAAGTGACCTGTAAAAAAAGATTGTTTATATATGCATACATATCATACTGAAAAAGAGAAAAAAAGTCAGACAAAAAGAGTAAGAAAGTTGCAAGGAGAAAGAACAAATACATGTTATAACAAACCCAATGCCAAACTCCTCTTCAACATGAAAAATACTTGTCGACCGTCCGCCATCTGTAAGAAAACAGAAGAGAGACAACACAGAAAAAGAGAAAACAGCATACATGCATTTACACATACAATGGAAGATATAAAATATTACACATTGCAAAACTAAAGAATACTACAGGGTGGGCCATTTATATGGATACACCTGATCTATGTATACACCCCATATACAACATCATACCATCAATTTTTTTGTTCCAACAGTCTTGGAGTGATCTATCCAATGTGGGTTAGTGTCAGATCAATAGTGGTGGTTTTGTTTGTTAATTTCACCATTCACATAAACTTATGTAACCGTATAAATAGCCAAATTAAGGTGTATCCATATGAATGGCCCACCCTGTACTGTGGCCTCCTCCTCCCCAATAGCCTCCCTATTCCTCTCCAGATTTATTTTCTTTAACAGTTAGTGTGCAAAACCTGCACGGTGAATGTGAAAAAACAAATACGCCCAACTGCCACCGCCATAACAATTCACATGCACAACTCTTCTTCACCATGAAAAACATTTGTCGCCCGCCATCTGTAAGAAAACAGAAGAGAGACAACACAGAAAAAGAGAAAACAACATACATGCATTTACGCACACAATGAAAGATATAAAATATTACACATTTGTAAAACCAAAGGATACTACAGGGTGGGCCATTTATATGGATACACCTAATCTATGTATACACCCCATATACAACATCATACCATCAATTTTTTTGTTCCAACAGTCTTGGAGGGATCTATCCAATGTGGGTTAGTGTCAGACCAATAGTGGTGGTTTTGTTTGTTAATTTCACCATTCACATAAAATTATGTAACCATATAAATAGCCAAATTAAGGTGTATCCATATGAATGGCCCACCCTGTACTGTGGCCTCCTCCTCCCCAATAGCCACCCTATTCCTCTCCAGATTTATTTTCTTTAACAGTTAGTGTGCAAAATCTGCACAGTGAATGTGAAGAAACAAATACGCCCAACTGCCACCGCCATAACAATTCACATGCACAACTCTTCTTCACTATGAAAAACACTTGTCGACCGCTATCTGTAAGAAAACAGAAGAGTGACAACACAAAAAAAGAGATACCAATTTACATGCATTACCACATTCAATAACAGATATAAAATACTACCCATGAAATGCACACAAAGTGACCTGTAAAAAAAGATTGTTTATATAAGCATACATATCATACTGAAAAAGAGAAAAAAAGTCAGACAAAAAGAGTAAGAAAGTTGCAAGGAGAAAGAACAAATACATGTTATAACAAACCCAATGCCAAACTCCTCTTCAACATGAAAAATACTTGTCGACCGGCCGCCATCTGTAAGAAAACAGAAGAGAGACAACACAGAAAAAGAGAAAACAACATACATGCATTTACGCACACAATGAAAGATATAAAATATTACACATTTGTAAAACCAAAGGATACTACAGGGTGGGCCATTTATATGGATACACCTGATCTATGTATACACCCCATATACAACATCATACCATCAATTTTTTTGTTCCAACAGTCTTGGAGTGATCTATCCAATGTGGGTTAGTGTCAGACCAATAGTGGTGGTTTTGTTTGTTAATTTCACCATTCACATAAACTTATGTAACCATATAAATAGCCAAATTAAGGTGTATCCATATGAATGGCCCACCCTGTACTGTGGCCTCCTCCTCCCCAATAGCCACCCTATTCCTCTCCAGATTTATTTTCTTTAGCAGTTAGTGTGCAAAACCTGCACAGTGAATGTGAAAAACCAAATACGCCCAACTGCCACCGCCATAACAATTCACATGCACAACTCTTCTTCACCATGAAAAACATTTGTCGACCGCCATCTGTAAGAAAACAGAAGAGAGACAACACAGAAAAAGAGAAAACATGATACATGCATTTACACATACAATGGAAGATATAAAATATTACACATTTGCAAAACTAAAGGATACTACAGGGTGGGCCATTTATATGGATACACCTGATCTATGTATACACCCCATATACAACATCATACCATCAATTTTTTTGTTCCAACAGTCTTGAAGGGATCTATCCAATGTGGGTTAGTGTCAGACCAATAGTGGTGGTTTTGTTTGTTAATTTCACCATTCACATAAAATTATGTAACCATATAAATAGCCAAATTAAGGTGTATCTATATGAATGGCCCACCCTGTACTGTGGCCTCCTCCTCCCCAATAGCCACCCTATTCCTCTCCAGATTTATTTTCTTTAACAGTTAGTGTGCAAAATCTGCACAGTGAATGTGAAGAAACAAATACGCCCAACTGCCACCGCCATAACAATTCACATGCACAACTCTTCTTCACCATGAAAAACACTTGTCGACCGCTATCTGTAAGAAAACAGAAGAGCGACAACACTAAAAAAGAGATACCAATTTACATGCATTACCACATTCAATAACAGATATAAAATACTACCCATGAAATGCACACAAAGTGACCTGTAAAAAAAGATTGTTTATATATGTATACATATCATACTGAAAAAGAGAAAAAAAAGTCAGACAAAAAGAGTAAGAAAGTTGCAAGGAGAAAGAACAAATACATGTTATAACAAACCCAATGCCAAACTCCTCTTCAACATGAAAAATACTTGTCGACCGGCCGCCATCTGTAAGAAAACAGAAGAGAGACAACACAGAAAAAGAGAAAACAGCATACATGCATTTACACATACAATGGAAGATATAAAATATTACACATTGCAAAACTAAAGAATACTACAGGGTGGGCCATTTATATGGATACACCTGATCTATGTATACACCCCATATACAACATCATACCATCAATTTTTTTGTTCCAACAGTCTTGGAGTGATCTATCCAATGTGGGTTAGTGTCAGACCAATAGTGGTGGTTTTGTTTGTTAATTTCACCATTCACATAAACTTATGTAACCATATACTGTATATGCATACATATCATACTGAAAAAGAGAAAAAAAGTCAGACTGTAACGATTGTGGAATCGTCTCCGTGGTCAGCGCACCAGACGTGCGCTGACGCGGAGGATTTCCTCCACAAGCGTATTATTGCGGACACCTAGGCTAGGTGCTATGCACCCGCAGAGGGCAATTCCCACCGGCAGATGGCGCTGTGGAGTGCAGGCGAACACAGCCGCTGCACAGCCACAGATGTCAAATGGGAATTGTACAGATCCGGGACAAGGTACAATCAGGCAGGGCTGGATATCCCACAGGGAACAGAGCAAAAGGACAGAACCAATGTGTGCCCACCAAATTAGTCGCCACCCAGCGACGGCGAACACACAACGGCGGAAACGAAGTAGGAAACGCAATCGCAAGAATGGCGATTGCCAATAGCGACACAAGACTGAGCAGGACAGAGCACAAGGGTAGCAAAGGCACAGCAAATAATACAATAAGGAGATACGGAAAATAACAAATGCTAGCTAACCGCGAACACCGCACTCATTCGCAACAGTGCACGCGGTTATGCGCGGTCTCCACGTGATAAGCACAATAGAGACAAGCACGCCTAACTAACCATTAACAGACAAACATGAAACAGAGGACGCGAGCGCTTGCTTAACGGTTACCTCACCGAGCCTCCAGCAAGCGCAGCAGACAAGACAGACACACGAAAACAGGGACAAGCGATAGAAGGATCCCCAGCGCTAGCGAAAAGTGGCTAGCGCGATCCCAGAAGACAGAACAGAAGGATCCCCAGCGCTAGCGAAAAGTAGCTAGCGCGATCCCAGGAGACAGTAGCAGAACAGAAGGATCCCCAGCGCTAGCGAAAAGTGGCTAGTGCGATCCCAGAAGACAGAACAGAAGGATCCCCAGCGCTAGCGAAAAGTAGCTAGCGTGATCCCAGGAGACAGAACAGAAGGATCCCCAGCACTAGCGCTAGGGCGAGTGCGATCCAAACACACGGCAGACAGAACAGATGAGGTAGGCAGAAACAACCGCTGTTCCAACCTACACTCCAGACTCAATCAGAAGGATCCACAGCCGCTAACGTTAGGGCTTGTACGATCCAAACACAAGACAGACGGAACAGGCAACACAGATAATACAACCTGACTGGACTAGAAGGGGAGCTTAAAGCACCCCCCAGGAATTAACTATACTAGATAGCAATGGCTGACACTCCAGCAGTGTCCATCAGGAACAGACCATGGAAGGGAAATGTCCAGCAAAGCATTCTGGGAGCAGCATGCTTTTATAGTGCCAGTCATCAAAAGAAGGCAGGTAACGGATTTGCATGACTAATGTATGCAAATCCCTCAGCAACACAAGCTGCAAAACTGACAGAAAGTCTCTCTTAAAGAGACCTGCAGAATGCAGACGTGAACAGTGGTCAAAACGCTGCCTGTCTGCACAGGCAGCTGAGCAGATTCTCACACAGACAAAAAGAGTAAGAAAGTTGCAAGGAGAAAGAACAAATACATGTTATAACAAACCCAATGCCAAACTCCTCTTCAACATGAAAAATACTTGTCGACCGGCCGCCATCTGTAAGAAAACAGAAGAGAGACAACACAGAAAAAGAGAAAACAGCATACATGCATTTACACATACAATGGAAGATATAAAATATTACACATTGCAAAACTAAAGAATACTACAGGGTGGGCCATTTATATGGATACACCTGATCTATGTATACACCCCATATACAACATCATACCATCAATTTTTTTGTTCCAACAGTCTTGGAGTGATCTATCCAATGTGGGTTAGTGTCAGACCAATAGTGGTGGTTTTGTTTGTTAATTTCACCATTCACATAAACTTATGTAACCATATAAATAGCCAAATTAAGGTGTATCCATATGAATGGCCCACCCTGTACTGTGGCCTCCTCCTCCCCAATAGCCACCCTATTCCTCTCCAGATTTATTTTCTTTAACAGTTATGTGCAAAACCTGCACAGTGAATGTGAAAAAACAAATACGCCCAACTGCCACCGCCATAACAATTCACATGCACAACTCTTCTTCACCATGAAAAACATTTGTCGCCCGCCATCTGTAAGAAAATAGAAGAGAGACAACACAGAAAAAGAGAAAACAACATACATGCATTTACGCACACAATGAAAGATATAAAATATTACACATTTGTAAAACTAAAGGATACTACAGGGTGGGTCATTTATATGGATACACCTGATCTATGTATACACCCCATATACAACATCATACCATCAATTTTTTTGTTCCAACAGTCTTGGAGGGATCTATCCAATGTGGGTTAGTGTCAGACCAATAGTGGTGGTTTTGTTTGTTAATTTCACCATTCACATAAAATTATGTAACCATATAAATAGCCAAATTAAGGTGTATCCATATGAATGGCCCACCCTGTACTGTGGCCTCCTCCTCCCCAATAGCCACCCTATTCCTCTACAGATGTATTTTCTTTAACAGTTAGTGTGCAAAATCTGCACAGTGAATGTGAAGAAACAAATACGCCCAACTGCCACCGCCATAACAATTCACATGCACAACTCTTCTTCACCATGAAAAACACTTGTCGACCGCTATCTGTAAGAAAACAGAAGAGTGACAACACAAAAAAAGAGATACCAATTTACATGCATTACCACATTCAATAACAGATATAAAATACTACCCATGAAATGCACACAAAGTGACCTGTAAAAAAAGATTGTTTATATATGCATACATATCATACTGAAAAAGAGAAAAAAAGTCAGACAAAAAGAGTAAGAAAGTTGCAAGGAGAAAGAACAAATACATGTTATAACAAACCCAATGCCAAACTCCTCTTCAACATGAAAAATACTTGTCGACCGGCCGCCATCTGTAAGAAAACAGAAGAGAGACAACACAGAAAAAGAGAAAACAGCATACATGCATTTACACATACAATGGAAGATATAAAATATTACACATTGCAAAACTAAAGGATACTACAGGGTGGGCCATTTATATGGATACACCTGATCTATGTATACTCCCCATATACAACATCATACCATCAATTTTTTTTGTTCCAACAGTCTTGGAGGGATCTATCCAATGTGGGTTAGTGTCAGACCAATAGTGGTGGTTTTGTTTGTTAATTTCACCATTCACATAAAATTATGTAACCATATAAATAGCCAAATTAAGGTGTATCCATATGAATGGCCCACCCTGTACTGTGGCCTCCTCCTCCCCAATAGCCACCCTATTCCTCTCCAGATTTATTTTCTTTAGCAGTTAGTGTGCAAAACCTGCACAGTGAATGTGAAAAAACAAATACGCCCAACTGCCACCGCCATAACAATTCACATGCACAACTCTTCTTCACCATGAAAAACATTTGTCGACCGCCATCTGTAAGAAAACAGAAGAGAGACAACACAGAAAAAGAGAAAACAACATACATGCATTTACGCATACAATAAAAGATATAAAATATTACACATTTGTAAAACTAAAGGATACTACAGGGTGGGCCATTTATATGGATACACCTGATCTATGTATACACCCCATATACAACATCATACCATCAATTTTTTTGTTCCAACAGTCTTGGAGTGATCTATCCAATGTGGGTTAGTGTCAGACCAATAGTGGTGGTTTTGTTTGTTAATTTCACCATTCACATAAAATTATGTAACCATATAAATAGCCAAATTAAGGTGTATCCATATGAATGGCCCACCCTGTACTGTGGCCTCCTCCTCCCCAATAGCCACCCTATTCCTCTCCAGATTTATCTTCTTTAACAGTTAGTGTGCAAAATCTGCACAGTGAATGTGAAGAAACAAATACGCCCAACTGCCACCGCCATAACAATTCACATGCACAACTCTTCTTCACCATGAAAAACATTTGTCGACCGCCATCTGTGGGAAAACAGAAGAGAGACAACACAAAAAAAGAGATACCAATTTACATGCATTACCACATTCAATAACAGATATAAAATACTACCCATGAAATGCACACAAAGTGACCTGTAAAAAAAGATTGTTTATATATGCATACATATCATACTGAAAAAGAGAAAAAAAGTCAGACAAAAAGAGTAAGAAAGTTGCAAGGAGAAAGAACAAATACATGTTATAACAAACCCAATGCCAAACTCATTTTCAACATGAAAAATACTTGTCGACCGGCCGCCATCTGTAAGAAAACAGAAGAGAGACAACACAGAAAAAGAGAAAACAGCATACATGCATTTACACATACAATGGAAGATATAAAATATTACACATTGCAAAACTAAAGAATACTACAGGGTGGGCCATTTATATGGATACACCTGATCTATGTATACACCCCATATACAACATCATACCATCCATTTTTTTGTTCCAACAGTCTTGGAGTGATCTATCCAATGTGGGTTAGTGTCAGACCAATAGTGGTGGTTTTGTTTGTTAATTTCACCATTCACATAAACTTATGTAACCATATAAATAGCCAAATTAAGGTGTATCCATATGAATGGCCCACCCTGTACTGTGGCCTCCTCCTCCCCAATAGCCACCCTATTCCTCTCCAGATTTATTTTCTTTAGCAGTTAGTGTGCAAAACCTGCACAGTGAATGTGAAAAAACAAATACGCCCAACTGCCACCGCCATAAAAATTCACATGCACAACTCTTCTTTATCATGAAAAACATTTGTCGCCCGCCATCTGTAAGAAAACAGAAGAGAGACAACACAGAAAAAGAGAAAACATGATACATGCATTTACACATAGAATGGAAGATATAAAATATTACACATTTGCAACACTAAAGGATACTACAGGGTGGGCCATTTATATGGATACACCTGATCTATGTATACACCCCATATACAACATCATACCATCAATTTTTTTGTTCCAACAGTCTTGAAGGGATCTATCCAATGTGGGTTAGTGTCAGACCAATAGTGGTGGTTTTGTTTGTTAATTTCACCATTCACATAAAATTATGTAACCATATAAATAGCCAAATTAAGGTGTATCCATATGAATGGCCCACCCTGTACTGTGGCCTCCTCCTCCCCAATAGCCACCCTATTCCTCTCCAGATTTATTTTCTTTAACAGTTAGTGTGCAAAATCTGCACAGTGAATGTGAAGAAACAAATACACCCAACTGCCACCGCCATAACAATTCACATGCACAACTCTTCTTCACCATGAAAAACTTTTGTCGACCGCTATCTGTAAGAAAACAGAAGAGCGACAACACAAAAAAAGAGATACCAATTTACATGCATTACCACATTCAATAACAGATATAAAATACTACCCATGAAATGCACACAAAGTGACCTGTAAAAAAAGATTGTTTATATATGTATACATATCATACTGAAAAAGAGAAAAAAAGTCAGACAAAAAGAGTAAGAAAGTTGCAAGGAGAAAGAACAAATACATGTTATAACAAACCCAATGCCAAACTCCTCTTCAACATGAAAAATACTTGTCGACCGGCCGCCATCTGTAAGAAAACAGAAGAGAGACAACACAGAAAAAGAGAAAACAGCATACATGCATTTACACATACAATGGAAGATATAAAATATTACACATTGCAAAACTAAAGAATACTACAGGGTGGGCCATTTATATGGATACACCTGATCTATGTATACTCCCCATATACAACATCATACCATCAATTTTTTTGTTCCAACAGTCTTGGAGGGATCTATCCAATGTGGGTTAGTGTCAGACCAATAGTGGTGGTTTTGTTTGTTAATTTCACCATTCACATAAAATTATGTAACCATATAAATAGCCAAATTAAGGTGTATCCATATGAATGGCCCACCCTGTACTGTGGCCTCCTCCTCCCCAATAGCCACCCTATTCCTCTCCAGATTTATTTTCTTTAGCAGTTAGTGTGCAAAACCTGCACAGTGAATGTGAAAAAACAAATACGCCCAACTGCCACCGCCATAACAATTCACATGCACAACTCTTCTTCACCATGAAAAACATTTGTCGACCGCCATCTGTAAGAAAACAGAAGAGAGACAACACAGAAAAAGAGAAAACAACATACATGCATTTACGCATACAATGAAAGATATAAAATATTACACATTTGTAAAACTAAAGGATACTACAGGGTGGGCCATTTATATGGATACACCTGATCTATGTATACACCCCATATACAACATCATACCATCAATTTTTTTGTTCCAACAGTCTTGGAGTGATCTATCCAATGTGGGTTAGTGTCAGACCAATAGTGGTGGTTTTGTTTGTTAATTTCACCATTCACATAAAATTATGTAACCATATAAATAGCCAAATTAAGGTGTATCCATATGAATGGCCCACCCTGTACTGTGGCCTCCTCCTCCCCAATAGCCACCCTATTCCTCTCCAGATTTATCTTCTTTAACAGTTAGTGTGCAAAATCTGCACAGTGAATGTGAAGAAACAAATACGCCCAACTGCCACCGCCATAACAATTCACATGCACAACTCTTCTTCACCATGAAAAACATTTGTCGACCGCCATCTGTGGGAAAACAGAAGAGAGACAACACAAAAAAAGAGATACCAATTTACATGCATTACCACATTCAATAACAGATATAAAATACTACCCATGAAATGCACACAAAGTGACCTGTAAAAAAAGATTGTTTATATATGCATACATATCATACTGAAAAAGAGAAAAAAAGTCAGACAAAAAGAGTAAGAAAGTTGCAAGGAGAAAGAACAAATACATGTTATAACAAACCCAATGCCAAACTCCTTTTCAACATGAAAAATACTTGTCGACCGGCCGCCATCTGTAAGAAAACAGAAGAGAGACAACACAGAAAAAGAGAAAACAGCATACATGCATTTACACATACAATGGAAGATATAAAATATTACACATTGCAAAACTAAAGAATACTACAGGGTGGGCCATTTATATGGATACACCTGATCTATGTATACACCCCATATACAACATCATACCATCAATTTTTTTGTTCCAACAGTCTTGGAGTGATCTATCCAATGTGGGTTAGTGTCAGACCAATAGTGGTGGTTTTGTTTGTTAATTTCACCATTCACATAAACTTATGTAACCATATAAATAGCCAAATTAAGGTGTATCCATATGAATGGCCCACCCTGTACTGTGGCCTCCTCCTCCCCAATAGCCACCCTATTCCTCTCCAGATTTATTTTCTTTAGCAGTTAGTGTGCAAAACCTGCACAGTGAATGTGAAAAAACAAATACGCCCAACTGCCACCGCCATAACAATTCACATGCACAACTCTTCTTTATCATGAAAAACATTTGTCGCCCGCCATCTGTAAGAAAACAGAAGAGAGACAACACAGAAAAAGAGAAAACATGATACATGCATTTACACATACAATGGAAGATATAAAATATTACACATTTGCAACACTAAAGGATACTACAGGGTGGGCCATTTATATGGATACACCTGATCTATGTATACACCCCATATACAACATCATACCATCAATTTTTTTGTTCCAACAGTCTTGAAGGGATCTATCCAATGTGGGTTAGTGTCAGACCAATAGTGGTGGTTTTGTTTGTTAATTTCACCATTCACATAAAATTATGTAACCATATAAATAGCCAAATTAAGGTGTATCCATATGAATGGCCCACCCTGTACTGTGGCCTCCTCCTCCCCAATAGCCACCCTATTCCTCTCCAGATTTATTTTCTTTAACAGTTAGTGTGCAAAATCTGCACAGTGAATGTGAAGAAACAAATACGCCCAACTGCCACCGCCATAACAATTCACATGCACAACTCTTCTTCACCATGAAAAACTTTTGTCGACCGCTATCTGTAAGAAAACAGAAGAGCGACAACACAAAAAAAGAGATACCAATTTACATGCATTACCACATTCAATAACAGATATAAAATACTACCCATGAAATGCACACAAAGTGACCTGTAAAAAAAGATTGTTTATATATGTATACATATCATACTGAAAAAGAGAAAAAAAGTCAGACAAAAAGAGTAAGAAAGTTGCAAGGAGAAAGAACAAATACATGTTATAACAAACCCAATGCCAAACTCCTCTTCAACATGAAAAATACTTGTCGACCGGCCGCCATCTGTAAGAAAACAGAAGAGAGACAACACAGAAAAAGAGAAAACAGCATACATGCATTTACACATACAATGGAAGATATAAAATATTACACATTGCAAAACTAAAGAATACTACAGGGTGGGCCATTTATATGGATACACCTGATCTATGTATACACCCCATATACAACATCATACCATCAATTTTTTTGTTCCAACAGTCTTGGAGTGATCTATCCAATGTGGGTTAGTGTCAGACCAATAGTGGTGGTTTTGTTTGTTAATTTCACCATTCACATAAACTTATGTAACCATATACTGTATATGCATACATATCATACTGAAAAAGAGAAAAAAAGTCAGACTGTAACGATTGTGGAATCGTCTCCGTGGTCAGCGCACCAGACGTGCGCTGACGCGGAGGATTTCCTCCACAAGCGTATTAGTGCGGACACCCAGGCTAGGTGCTATGCACCCGCAGAGGGCAATTCCCACCGGCAGATGGCGCTGTGGAGTGCAGGCGAACACAGCCGCTGCACAGCTGCAGATGCCAAATGGGAATTGTACAGATCCGGGACAAGGTACAATCAGGCAGGGCTGGATAGCCCACAGGGAACAGAGCAAAAGGACAGAACCAATGTGTGCCCACCAAATTAGTCCCCACCCAGCGACGGCGAACACACAACGGCGGAAACGAAGTAGGAAACGCAATCGCAAGAATGGCGATTGCCAATAGCGACACAAGACTGAGCAGGACAGAGCACAAGGGTAGCAAAGGCACAGCAAATAATACAATAAGGAGATACGGAAAATAACAAATGCTAGCTAACCGCGAACACCGCACTCATTCGCAACAGTGCACGCGGTTATGCGCGGTCTCCACGTGTAAGCACAATAGAGACAAGCACGCCTAACTAACCATTAACAGACAAACATGAAACAGAGGACGCGAGCGCTTGCTTAACGGTTACCTCACCGAGCCTCCAGCAAGCGCAGCACACAAGACAGACACACGAAAACAGGGACAAGCGACAGAAGGATCCCCAGCGCTAGCGAAAAGTGGCTAGCGCGATCCCAGAAGACAGAACAGAAGGATCCCCAGCGCTAGCGAAAAGTAGCTAGCGCGATCCCGGGAGACAGTAGCAGAACAGAAGGATCTCCAGCGCTAGCGAAAAGTGGCTAGTGCGATCCCAGAAGACAGAACAGAAGGATCCCCAGCGCTAGCGAAAAGTAGCTAGCGTGATCCCAGGAGACAGAACAGAAGGATCCCCAGCACTAGCGCTAGGGCGAGTGCGATCCAAACACACGGCAGACAGAACAGATGAGGTAGGCAGAAACAACCGCTGTTCCAACCTACACTCCAGACTCAATCAGAAGGATCCACAGCCGCTAACGCTAGGGCTTGTACGATCCAAACACAAGACAGACGGAACAGGCAAAACAGATAATACAACCTGACTGGACTAGAAGGGGAGCCTAAAGCACCCCCCAGGAATTAACTATACTAGATAGCAATGGCTGACACTCCAGCAGTGTCCATCAGGAACAGACCATGGAAGGGAAATGTCCAGCAAAGCATTCTAGGAGCAGCATGCTTTTATAGTGCCAGTCATCAAAAGAAGGCAGGTAACGGATTTGCATGACTAATGTATGCAAATCCCTCAGCAACACAAGCTGCAAAACTGACAGAAAGTCTCTCTTAAAGAGACCTGCAGAATGCAGACGTGAACAGTGGTCAAAACGCTGCCTGTCTGCACAGGCAGCTGAGCAGATTCTCACACAGACAAAAAGAGTAAGAAAGTTGCAAGGAGAAAGAACAAATACATGTTATAACAAACCCAATGCCAAACTCCTCTTCAACATGAAAAATACTTGTCGACCGGCCGCCATCTGTAAGAAAACAGAAGAGAGACAACACAGAAAAAGAGAAAACAGCATACATGCATTTACGCACACAATGGAAGATATAAAATATTACACATTGCAAAACTAAAGAATACTACAGGGTGGGCCATTTATATGGATACACCTGATCTATGTATACACCCCATATACAACATCATACCATCCATTTTTTTGTTCCAACAGTCTTGGAGTGATCTATCCAATGTGGGTTAGTGTCAGACCAATAGTGGTGGTTTTGTTTGTTAATTTCACCATTCACATAAACTTATGTAACCATATAAATAGCCAAATTAAGGTGTATCCATATGAATGGCCCACCCTGTACTGTGGCCTCCTCCTCCCCAATAGCCACCCTATTCCTCTCCAGATTTATTTTCTTTAGCAGTTAGTGTGCAAAACCTGCACAGTGAATGTGAAAAAACAAATACGCCCAACTGCCACCGCCATAACAATTCACATGCACAACTCTTCTTTATCATGAAAAACATTTGTCGCCCGCCATCTGTAAGAAAACAGAAGAGAGACAACACAGAAAAAGAGAAAACATGATACATGCATTTACACATACAATGGAAGATATAAAATATTACACATTTGCAAAACTAAAGGATACTACAGGGTGGGCCATTTATATGGATACACCTGATCTATGTATACACCCCATATACAACATCATACCATAAATTTTTTTGTTCCAACAGTCTTGAAGGGATCTATCCAATGTGGGTTAGTGTCAGACCAATAGTGGTGGTTTTGTTTGTTAATTTCACCATTCACATAAAATTATGTAACCATATAAATAGCCAAATTAAGGTGTATCCATATGAATGGCCCACCCTGTACTGTGGCCTCCTCCTCCCCAATAGCCACCCTATTCCTCTCCAGATTTATTTTCTTTAACAGTTAGTGTGCAAAATCTGCACAGTGAATGTGAAGAAACAAATACGCCCAACTGCCACCGCCATAACAATTCACATGCACAACTCTTCTTCACCATGAAAAACATTTGTCGACCGCTATCTGTAAGAAAACAGAAGAGCGACAACACAAAAAAAGAGATACCAATTTACATGCATTACCACATTCAATAACAGATATAAAATACTACCCATGAAATGCACACAAAGTGACCTGTAAAAAAAGATTGTTTATATATGTATACATATCATACTGAAAAAGAGAAAAAAAGTCAGACAAAAAGAGTAAGAAAGTTGCAAGGAGAAAGAACAAATACATGTTATAACAAACCCAATGCCAAACTCCTCTTCAACATGAAAAATACTTGTCGACCGGCCGCCATCTGTAAGAAAACAGAAGAGAGACAACACAGAAAAAGGGAAAACAGCATACATGCATTTACACATACAATGGAAGATATAAAATATTACACATTGCAAAACTAAAGAATACTACAGGGTGGGCCATTTATATGGATACACCTGATCTATGTATACACCCCATATACAACATCATACCATCAATTTTTTTGTTCCAACAGTCTTGGAGTGATCTATCCAATGTGGGTTAGTGTCAGACCAATAGTGGTGGTTTTGTTTGTTAATTTCACCATTCACATAAACTTATGTAACCATATAAATAGCCAAATTAAGGTGTATCCATATGAATGGCCCACCCTGTACTGTTGCCTCCTCCTCCCCAATAGCCACCCTATTCCTCTCCAGATTTATTTTCTTTAACAGTTAGTGTGCAAAACCTGCACAGTGAATGTGAAAAAACAAATACGCCCAACTGCCACCGCCATAACAATTCACATGCACAACTCTTCTTCACCATGAAAAACATTTGTCGCCCGCCATCTGTAAGAAAACAGAAGAGAGACAACACAGAAAAAGAGAAAACAACATACATGCATTTACGCACACAATGAAAGATATAAAATATTACACATTTGTAAAACTAAAGGATACTACAGGGTGGGCCATTTATATGGATACACCTGATCTATGTATACACCCCATATACAACATCATACCATCAATTTTTTTGTTCCAACAGTCTTGGAGGGATCTATCCAATGTGGGTTAGTGTCAGACCAATAGTGGTGGTTTTGTTTGTTAATTTCACCATTCACATAAAATTATGTAACCATATAAATAGCCAAATTAAGGTGTATCCATATGAATGGCCCACCCTGTACTGTGGCCTCCTCCTCCCCAATAGCCACCCTATTCCTCTCCAGATTTATTTTCTTTAACAGTTAGTGTGCAAAATCTGCACAGTGAATGTGAAGAAACAAATACGCCCAACTGCCACCGCCATAACAATTCACATGCACAACTCTTCTTCACCATGAAAAACACTTGTCGACCGCTATCTGTAAGAAAACAGAAGAGTGACAACACAAAAAAAGAGATACCATTTTACATGCATTACCACATTCAATAACAGATATAAAATACTACCCATGAAATGCACACAAAGTGACCTGTAAAAAAAGATTGTTTATATATGCATACATATCATACTGAAAAAGAGAAAAAAAGTCAGACAAAAAGAGTAAGAAAGTTGCAAGGAGAAAGAACAAATACATGTGATAACAAACCCAATGCCAAACTCCTCTTCAACATGAAAAATACTTGTCGACCGGCCGCCATCTGTAAGAAAACAGAAGAGAGACAACACAGAAAAAGAGAAAACAGCATACATGCATTTACACATACAATGGAAGATATAAAATATTACACATTGCAAAACTAAAGGATACTACAGGGTGGGCCATTTATATGGATACACCTGATCTATGTATACTCCCCATATACAACATCATACCATCAATTTTTTTGTTCCAACAGTCTTGGAGAGATCTATCCAATGTGGGTTAGTGTCAGACCAATAGTGGTGGTTTTGTTTGTTAATTTCACCATTCACATAAAATTATGTAACCATATAAATAGCCAAATTAAGGTGTATCCATATGAATGGCCCACCCTGTACTGTGGCCTCCTCCTCCCCAATAGCCACCCTATTCCTCTCCAGATTTATTTTCTTTAGCAGTTAGTGTGCAAAACCTGCACAGTGAATGTGAAAAAACAAATACGCCCAACTGCCACCGCCATAACAATTCACATGCACAACTCTTCTTCACCATGATAAACATTTGTCGACCGCCATCTGTGGGAAAACAGAAGAGAGACAACACAAAAAAAGAGATACCAATTTACATGCATTACCACATTCAATAACAGATATAAAATACTACCCATAAAATGCACACAAAGTGACCTGTAAAAAAAGATTGTTTATATATGCATACATATCATACTGAAAAAGAGAAAAAAAGTCAGACAAAAAGAGTAAGAAAGTTGCAAGGAGAAAGAACAAATACATGTTATAACAAACCCAATGCCAAACTCCTTTTCAACATGAAAAATACTTGTCGACCGGCCGCCATCTGTAAGAAAACAGAAGAGAGACAACACAGAAAAAGAGAAAACAGCATACATGCATTTACACATACAATGGAAGATATAAAATATTGCACATTGCAAAACTAAAGAATACTACAGGGTGGGCCATTTATATGGATACACCTGATCTATGTATACACCCCATATACAACATCATACCATCAATTTTTTTGTTCCAACAGTCTTGGAGTGATCTATCCAATGTGGGTTAGTGTCAGACCAATAGTGGTGGTTTTGTTTGTTAATTTCACCATTCACATAAACTTATGTAACCATATAAATAGCCAAATTAAGGTGTATCCATATGAATGGCCCACCCTGTACTGTGGCCTCCTCCTCCCCAATAGCCACCCTATTCCTCTCCAGATTTATTTTCTTTAGCAGTTAGTGTGCAAAACCTGCACAGTGAATGTGAAAAAACAAATACGCCCAACTGCCACCGCCATAACAATTCACATGCACAACTCTTCTTCACCATGAAAAACATTTGTCGACCGCCATCTGTAAGAAAACAGAAGAGAGACAACACAGAAAAAGAGAAAACAACATACATGCATTTACGCATACAATGAAAGATATAAAATATTACACATTTGTAAAACTAAAGGATACTACAGGGTGGGCCATTTATATGGATACACCTGATCTATGTATACACCCCATATACAACATCATACCATCAATTTTTTTGTTCCAACAGTCTTGGAGGGATCTATCCAATGTGGGTTAGTGTCAGACCAATAGTGGTGGTTTTGTTTGTTAATTTCACCATTCACATAAAATTATGTAACCATATAAATAGCCAAATTAAGGTGTATCCATATGAATGGCCCACCCTGTACTGTGGCCTCCTCCTCCCCAATAGCCACCCTATTCCTCTCCAGATTTATCTTCTTTAACAGTTAGTGTGCAAAATCTGCACAGTGAATGTGAAGAAACAAATACGCCCAACTGCCACCGCCATAACAATTCACATGCACAACTCTTCTTCACCATGAAAAACATTTGTCGACCGCCATCTGTGGGAAAACAGAAGAGAGACAACACAAAAAAAGAGATACCAATTTACATGCATTACCACATTCAATAACAGATATAAAATACTACCCATGAAATGCACACAAAGTGACCTGTAAAAAAAGATTGTTTATATATGCATACATATCATACTGAAAAAAAGAAAAAAAGTCAGACAAAAAGAGTAAGAAAGTTGCAAGGAGAAAGAACAAATACATGTTATAACAAACCCAATGCCAAACTCCTTTTCAACATGAAAAATACTTGTCGACCGGCCGCCATCTGTAAGAAAACAGAAGAGAGACAACACAGAAAAAGAGAAAACAGCATACATGCATTTACACATACAATGGAAGATATAAAATATTACACATTGCAAAACTAAAGAATACTACAGGGTGGGCCATTTATATGGATACACCTGATCTATGTATACACCCCATATACAACATCATACCATCAATTTTTTTGTTCCAACAGTCTTGGAGTGATCTATCCAATGTGGGTTAGTGTCAGACCAATAGTGGTGGTTTTGTTTGTTAATTTCACCATTCACATAAACTTATGTAACCATATAAATAGCCAAATTAAGGTGTATCCATATGAATGGCCCACCCTGTACTGTGGCCTCCTCCTCCCCAATAGCCACCCTATTCCTCTCCAGATTTATTTTCTTTAGCAGTTAGTGTGCAAAACCTGCACAGTGAATGTGAAAAAACAAATACGCCCAACTGCCACCGCCATAACAATTCACATGCACAACTCTTCTTTATCATGAAAAACATTTGTCGCCCGCCATCTGTAAGAAAACAGAAGAGAGACAACACAGAAAAAGAGAAAACATGATACATGCATTTACACATACAATGGAAGATATAAAATATTACACATTTGCAACACTAAAGGATACTACAGGGTGGGCCATTTATATGGATACACCTGATCTATGTATACACCCCATATACAACATCATACCATCAATTTTTTTGTTCCAACAGTCTTGAAGGGATCTATCCAATGTGGGTTAGTGTCAGACCAATAGTGGTGGTTTTGTTTGTTAATTTCACCATTCACATAAAATTATGTAACCATATAAATAGCCAAATTAAGGTGTATCCATATGAATGGCCCACCCTGTACTGTGGCCTCCTCCTCCCCAATAGCCACCCTATTCCTCTCCAGATTTATTTTCTTTAACAGTTAGTGTGCAAAATCTGCACAGTGAATGTGAAGAAACAAATACGCCCAACTGCCACCGCCATAACAATTCACATGCACAACTCTTCTTCACCATGAAAAACTTTTGTCGACCGCTATCTGTAAGAAAACAGAAGAGCGACAACACAAAAAAAGAGATACCAATTTACATGCATTACCACATTCAATAACAGATATAAAATACTACCCATGAAATGCACACAAAGTGACCTGTAAAAAAAGATTGTTTATATATGTATACATATCATACTGAAAAAGAGAAAAAAAGTCAGACAAAAAGAGTAAGAAAGTTGCAAGGAGAAAGAACAAATACATGTTATAACAAACCCAATGCCAAACTCCTCTTCAACATGAAAAATACTTGTCGACCGGCCGCCATCTGTAAGAAAACAGAAGAGAGACAACACAGAAAAAGAGAAAACAGCATACATGCATTTACACATACAATGGAAGATATAAAATATTACACATTGCAAAACTAAAGAATACTACAGGGTGGGCCATTTATATGGATACACCTGATCTATGTATACACCCCATATACAACATCATACCATCAATTTTTTTGTTCCAACAGTCTTGGAGTGATCTATCCAATGTGGGTTAGTGTCAGACCAATAGTGGTGGTTTTGTTTGTTAATTTCACCATTCACATAAACTTATGTAACCATATACTGTATATGCATACATATCATACTGAAAAAGAGAAAAAAAGTCAGACTGTAACGATTGTGGAATCGTCTCCGTGGTCAGCGCACCAGACGTGCGCTGACGCGGAGGATTTCCTCCACAAGCGTATTAGTGCGGACACCCAGGCTAGGTGCTATGCACCCGCAGAGGGCAATTCCCACCGGCAGATGGCGCTGTGGAGTGCAGGCGAACACAGCCGCTGCACAGCTGCAGATGCCAAATGGGAATTGTACAGATCCGGGACAAGGTACAATCAGGCAGGGCTGGATAGCCCACAGGGAACAGAGCAAAAGGACAGAACCAATGTGTGCCCACCAAATTAGTCCCCACCCAGCGACGGCGAACACACAACGGCGGAAACGAAGTAGGAAACGCAATCGCAAGAATGGCGATTGCCAATAGCGACACAAGACTGAGCAGGACAGAGCACAAGGGTAGCAAAGGCACAGCAAATAATACAATAAGGAGATACGGAAAATAACAAATGCTAGCTAACCGCGAACACCGCACTCATTCGCAACAGTGCACGCGGTTATGCGCGGTCTCCACGTGTAAGCACAATAGAGACAAGCACGCCTAACTAACCATTAACAGACAAACATGAAACAGAGGACGCGAGCGCTTGCTTAACGGTTACCTCACCGAGCCTCCAGCAAGCGCAGCACACAAGACAGACACACGAAAACAGGGACAAGCGACAGAAGGATCCCCAGCGCTAGCGAAAAGTGGCTAGCGCGATCCCAGAAGACAGAACAGAAGGATCCCCAGCGCTAGCGAAAAGTAGCTAGCGCGATCCCAGGAGACAGTAGCAGAACAGAAGGATCCCCAGCGCTAGCGAAAAGTGGCTAGTGCGATCCCAGAAGACAGAACAGAAGGATCCCCAGCGCTAGCGAAAAGTAGCTAGCGTGATCCCAGGAGACAGAACAGAAGGATCCCCAGCACTAGCGCTAGGGCGAGTGCGATCCAAACACACGGCAGACAGAACAGATGAGGTAGGCAGAAACAACCGCTGTTCCAACCTACACTCCAGACTCAATCAGAAGGATCCACAGCCGCTAACGCTAGGGCTTGTACGATCCAAACACAAGACAGACGGAACAGGCAAAACAGATAATACAACCTGACTGGACTAGAAGGGGAGCCTAAAGCACCCCCCAGGAATTAACTATACTAGATAGCAATGGCTGACACTCCAGCAGTGTCCATCAGGAACAGACCATGGAAGGGAAATGTCCAGCAAAGCATTCTAGGAGCAGCATGCTTTTATAGTGCCAGTCATCAAAAGAAGGCAGGTAACGGATTTGCATGACTAATGTATGCAAATCCCTCAGCAACACAAGCTGCAAAACTGACAGAAAGTCTCTCTTAAAGAGACCTGCAGAATGCAGACGTGAACAGTGGTCAAAACGATGCCTGTCTGCACAGGCAGCTGAGCAGATTCTCACACAGACAAAAAGAGTAAGAAAGTTGCAAGGAGAAAGAACAAATACATGTTATAACAAACCCAATGCCAAACTCCTCTTCAACATGAAAAATACTTGTCGACCGGCCGCCATCTGTAAGAAAACAGAAGAGAGACAACACAGAAAAAGAGAAAACATGATACATGCATTTACACATACAATGGAAGATATAAAATATTACACATTTGCAAAACTAAAGGATACTACAGGGTGGGCCATTTATATGGATACACCTGATCTATGTATACACCCCATATACAACATCATACCATAAATTTTTTTGTTCCAACAGTCTTGAAGGGATCTATCCAATGTGGGTTAGTGTCAGACCAATAGTGGTGGTTTTGTTTGTTAATTTCACCATTCACATAAAATTATGTAACCATATAAATAGCCAAATTAAGGTGTATCCATATGAATGGCCCACCCTGTACTGTGGCCTCCTCCTCCCCAATAGCCACCCTATTCCTCTCCAGATTTATTTTCTTTAACAGTTAGTGTGCAAAATCTGCACAGTGAATGTGAAGAAACAAATACGCCCAACTGCCACCGCCATAACAATTCACATGCACAACTCTTCTTCACCATGAAAAACATTTGTCGACCGCTATCTGTAAGAAAACAGAAGAGCGACAACACAAAAAAAGAGATACCAATTTACATGCATTACCACATTCAATAACAGATATAAAATACTACCCATGAAATGCACACAAAGTGACCTGTAAAAAAAGATTGTTTATATATGTATACATATCATACTGAAAAAGAGAAAAAAAGTCAGACAAAAAGAGTAAGAAAGTTGCAAGGAGAAAGAACAAATACATGTTATAACAAACCCAATGCCAAACTCCTCTTTAACATGAAAAATACTTGTCGACCGGCCGCCATCTGTAAGAAAACAGAAGAGAGACAACACAGAAAAAGAGAAAACAGCATACATGCATTTACACATACAATGGAAGATATAAAATATTACACATTGCAAAACTAAAGAATACTACAGGGTGGGCCATTTATATGGATACACCTGATCTATGTATACACCCCATATACAACATCATACCATCAATTTTTTTGTTCCAACAGTCTTGGAGTGATCTATCCAATGTGGGTTAGTGTCAGACCAATAGTGGTGGTTTTGTTTGTTAATTTCACCATTCACATAAACTTATGTAACCATATAAATAGCCAAATTAAGGTGTATCCATATGAATGGCCCACCCTGTACTGTTGCCTCCTCCTCCCCAATAGCCACCCTATTCCTCTCCAGATTTATTTTCTTTAACAGTTAGTGTGCAAAACCTGCACAGTGAATGTGAAAAAACAAATACGCCCAACTGCCACCGCCATAACAATTCACATGCACAACTCTTCTTCACCATGAAAAACATTTGTCGCCCGCCATCTGTAAGAAAACAGAAGAGAGACAACACAGAAAAAGAGAAAACAACATACATGCATTTACGCACACAATGAAAGATATAAAATATTACACATTTGTAAAACTAAAGGATACTACAGGGTGGGCCATTTATATGGATACACCTGATCTATGTATACACCCCATATACAACATCATACCATCAATTTTTTTGTTCCAACAGTCTTGGAGGGATCTATCCAATGTGGGTTAGTGTCAGACCAATAGTGGTGGTTTTGTTTGTTAATTTCACCATTCACATAAAATTATGTAACCATATAAATAGCCAAATTAAGGTGTATCCATATGAATGGCCCACCCTGTACTGTGGCCTCCTCCTCCCCAATAGCCACCCTATTCCTCTCCAGATTTATTTTCTTTAACAGTTAGTGTGCAAAATCTGCACAGTGAATGTGAAGAAACAAATACGCCCAACTGCCACCGCCATAACAATTCACATGCACAACTCTTCTTCACCATGAAAAACACTTGTCGACCGCTATCTGTAAGAAAACAGAAGAGTGACAACACAAAAAAAGAGATACCAATTTACATGCATTACCACATTCAATAACAGATATAAAATACTACCCATGAAATGCACACAAAGTGACCTGTAAAAAAAGATTGTTTATATATGCATACATATCATACTGAAAAAGAGAAAAAAAGTCAGACAAAAAGAGTAAGAAAGTTGCAAGGAGAAAGAACAAATACATGTTATAACAAACCCAATGCCAAACTCCTCTTCAACATGAAAAATACTTGTCGACCGGCCGCCATCTGTAAGAAAACAGAAGAGAGACAACACAGAAAAAGAGAAAACAGCATACATGCATTTACACATACAATGGAAGATATAAAATATTACACATTGCAAAACTAAAGGATACTACAGGGTGGGCCATTTATATGGATACACCTGATCTATGTATACACCCCATATACAACATCATACCATCAATTTTTTTGTTCCAACAGTCTTGGAGGGATCTATCCAATGTGGGTTAGTGTCAGACCAATAGTGGTGGTTTTGTTTGTTAATTTCACCATTCACATAAAATTATGTAACCATATAAATAGCCAAATTAAGGTGTATCCATATGAATGGCCCACCCTGTACTGTGGCCTCCTCCTCCCCAATAGCCACCCTATTCCTCTCCAGATTTATTTTCTTTAGCAGTTAGTGTGCAAAACCTGCACAGTGAATGTGAAAAAACAAATACGCCCAACTGCCACCGCCATAACAATTCACATGCACAACTCTTCTTCACCATGATAAACATTTGTCGACCGCCATCTGTGGGAAAACAGAAGAGAGACAACACAAAAAAAGAGATACCAATTTACATGCATTACCACATTCAATAACAGATATAAAATACTACCCATAAAATGCACACAAAGTGACCTGTAAAAAAAGATTGTTTATATATGCATACATATCATACTGAAAAAGAGAAAAAAAGTCAGACAAAAAGAGTAAGAAAGTTGCAAGGAGAAAGAACAAATACATGTTATAACAAACCCAATGCCAAACTCCTTTTCAACATGAAAAATACTTGTCGACCGGCCGCCATCTGTAAGAAAACAGAAGAGAGACAACACAGAAAAAGAGAAAACAGCATACATGCATTTACACATACAATGGAAGATATAAAATATTGCACATTGCAAAACTAAAGAATACTACAGGGTGGGCCATTTATATGGATACACCTGATCTATGTATACACCCCATATACAACATCATACCATCAATTTTTTTGTTCCAACAGTCTTGGAGTGATCTATCCAATGTGGGTTAGTGTCAGACCAATAGTGGTGGTTTTGTTTGTTAATTTCACCATTCACATAAACTTATGTAACCATATAAATAGCCAAATTAAGGTGTATCCATATGAATGGCCCACCCTGTACTGTGGCCTCCTCCTCCCCAATAGCCACCCTATTCCTCTCCAGATTTATTTTCTTTAGCAGTTAGTGTGCAAAACCTGCACAGTGAATGTGAAAAAACAAATACGCCCAACTGCCACCGCCATAACAATTCACATGCACAACTCTTCTTCACCATGAAAAACATTTGTCGACCGCCATCTGTAAGAAAACAGAAGAGAGACAACACAGAAAAAGAGAAAACAACATACATGCATTTACGCATACAATGAAAGATATAAAATATTACACATTTGTAAAACTAAAGGATACTACAGGGTGGGCCATTTATATGGATACACCTGATCTATGTATACACCCCATATACAACATCATACCATCAATTTTTTTGTTCCAACAGTCTTGGAGTGATCTATCCAATGTGGGTTAGTGTCAGACCAATAGTGGTGGTTTTGTTTGTTAATTTCACCATTCACATAAAATTATGTAACCATATAAATAGCCAAATTAAGGTGTATCCATATGAATGGCCCACCCTGTACTGTGGCCTCCTCCTCCCCAATAGCCACCCTATTCCTCTCCAGATTTATCTTCTTTAACAGTTAGTGTGCAAAATCTGCACAGTGAATGTGAAGAAACAAATACGCCCAACTGCCACCGCCATAACAATTCACATGCACAACTCTTCTTCACCATGAAAAACATTTGTCGACCGCCATCTGTGGGAAAACAGAAGAGAGACAACACAAAAAAAGAGATACCAATTTACATGCATTACCACATTCAATAACAGATATAAAATACTACCCATGAAATGCACACAAAGTGACCTGTAAAAAAAGATTGTTTATATATGCATACATATCATACTGAAAAAGAGAAAAAAAGTCAGACAAAAAGAGTAAGAAAGTTGCAAGGAGAAAGAACAAATACATGTTATAACAAACCCAATGCCAAACTCCTTTTCAACATGAAAAATACTTGTCGACCGGCCGCCATCTGTAAGAAAACAGAAGAGAGACAACACAGAAAAAGAGAAAACAGCATACATGCATTTACACATACAATGGAAGATATAAAATATTACACATTGCAAAACTAAAGAATACTACAGGGTGGGCCATTTATATGGATACACCTGATCTATGTATACACCCCATATACAACATCATACCATCAATTTTTTTGTTCCAACAGTCTTGGAGTGATCTATCCAATGTGGGTTAGTGTCAGACCAATAGTGGTGGTTTTGTTTGTTAATTTCACCATTCACATAAACTTATGTAACCATATAAATAGCCAAATTAAGGTGTATCCATATGAATGGCCCACCCTGTACTGTGGCCTCCTCCTCCCCAATAGCCACCCTATTCCTCTCCAGATTTATTTTCTTTAGCAGTTAGTGTGCAAAACCTGCACAGTGAATGTGAAAAAACAAATACGCCCAACTGCCACCGCCATAACAATTCACATGCACAACTCTTCTTTATCATGAAAAACATTTGTCGCCCGCCATCTGTAAGAAAACAGAAGAGAGACAACACAGAAAAAGAGAAAACATGATACATGCATTTACACATACAATGGAAGATATAAAATATTACACATTTGCAACACTAAAGGATACTACAGGGTGGGCCATTTATATGGATACACCTGATCTATGTATACACCCCATATACAACATCATACCATCAATTTTTTTGTTCCAACAGTCTTGAAGGGATCTATCCAATGTGGGTTAGTGTCAGACCAATAGTGGTGGTTTTGTTTGTTAATTTCACCATTCACATAAAATTATGTAACCATATAAATAGCCAAATTAAGGTGTATCCATATGAATGGCCCACCCTGTACTGTGGCCTCCTCCTCCCCAATAGCCACCCTATTCCTCTCCAGATTTATTTTCTTTAACAGTTAGTGTGCAAAATCTGCACAGTGAATGTGAAGAAACAAATACGCCCAACTGCCACCGCCATAACAATTCACATGCACAACTCTTCTTCACCATGAAAAACATTTGTCGACCGCTATCTGTAAGAAAACAGAAGAGCGACAACACAAAAAAAGAGATACCAATTTACATGCATTACCACATTCAATAACAGATATAAAATACTACCCATGAAATGCACACAAAGTGACCTGTAAAAAAAGATTGTTTATATATGTATACATATCATACTGAAAAAGAGAAAAAAAGTCAGACAAAAAGAGTAAGAAAGTTGCAAGGAGAAAGAACAAATACATGTTATAACAAACCCAATGCCAAACTCCTCTTTAACATGAAAAATACTTGTCGACCGGCCGCCATCTGTAAGAAAACAGAAGAGAGACAACACAGAAAAAGAGAAAACAGCATACATGCATTTACACATACAATGGAAGATATAAAATATTACACATTGCAAAACTAAAGAATACTACAGGGTGGGCCATTTATATGGATACACCTGATCTATGTATACACCCCATATACAACATCATACCATCAATTTTTTTGTTCCAACAGTCTTGGAGTGATCTATCCAATGTGGGTTAGTGTCAGACCAATAGTGGTGGTTTTGTTTGTTAATTTCACCATTCACATAAACTTATGTAACCATATAAATAGCCAAATTAAGGTGTATCCATATGAATGGCCCACCCTGTACTGTTGCCTCCTCCTCCCCAATAGCCACCCTATTCCTCTCCAGATTTATTTTCTTTAACAGTTAGTGTGCAAAACCTGCACAGTGAATGTGAAAAAACAAATACGCCCAACTGCCACCGCCATAACAATTCACATGCACAACTCTTCTTCACCATGAAAAACATTTGTCGCCCGCCATCTGTAAGAAAACAGAAGAGAGACAACACAGAAAAAGAGAAAACAACATACATGCATTTACGCACACAATGAAAGATATAAAATATTACACATTTGTAAAACTAAAGGATACTACAGGGTGGGCCATTTATATGGATACACCTGATCTATGTATACACCCCATATACAACATCATACCATCAATTTTTTTGTTCCAACAGTCTTGGAGGGATCTATCCAATGTGGGTTAGTGTCAGACCAATAGTGGTGGTTTTGTTTGTTAATTTCACCATTCACATAAAATTATGTAACCATATAAATAGCCAAATTAAGGTGTATCCATATGAATGGCCCACCCTGTACTGTGGCCTCCTCCTCCCCAATAGCCACCCTATTCCTCTCCAGATTTATTTTCTTTAGCAGTTAGTGTGCAAAACCTGCACAGTGAATGTGAAGAAACAAATACGCCCAACTGCCACCGCCATAACAATTCACATGCACAACTCTTCTTCACCATGAAAAACACTTGTCGACCGCTATCTGTAAGAAAACAGAAGAGTGACAACACAAAAAAAGAGATACCAATTTACATGCATTACCACATTCAATAACAGATATAAAATACTACCCATGAAATGCACACAAAGTGACCTGTAAAAAAAGATTGTTTATATATGCATACATATCATACTGAAAAAGAGAAAAAAAGTCAGACAAAAAGAGTAAGAAAGTTGCAAGGAGAAAGAACAAATACATGTTATAACAAACCCAATGCCAAACTCCTCTTCAACATGAAAAATACTTGTCGACCGGCCGCCATCTGTAAGAAAACAGAAGAGAGACAACACAGAAAAAGAGAAAACAGCATACATGCATTTACACATACAATGGAAGATATAAAATATTACACATTGCAAAACTAAAGGATACTACAGGGTGGGCCATTTATATGGATACACCTGATCTATGTATACACCCCATATACAACATCATACCATCAATTTTTTTGTTCCAACAGTCTTGGAGGGATCTATCCAATGTGGGTTAGTGTCAGACCAATAGTGGTGGTTTTGTTTGTTAATTTCACCATTCACATAAACTTATGTAACCATATAAATAGCCAAATTAAGGTGTATCCATATGAATGGCCCACCCTGTACTGTTGCCTCCTCCTCCCCAATAGCCACCCTATTCCTCTCCAGATTTATTTTCTTTAACAGTTAGTGTGCAAAACCTGCACAGTGAATGTGAAAAAACAAATACGCCCAACTGCCACCGCCATAACAATTCACATGCACAACTCTTCTTCACCATGAAAAACATTTGTCGCCCGCCATCTGTAAGAAAACAGAAGAGAGACAACACAGAAAAAGAGAAAACAACATACATGCATTTACGCACACAATGAAAGATATAAAATATTACACATTTGTAAAACTAAAGGATACTACAGGGTGGGCCATTTATATGGATACACCTGATCTATGTATACACCCCATATACAACATCATACCATCAATTTTTTTGTTCCAACAGTCTTGGAGGGATCTATCCAATGTGGGTTAGTGTCAGACCAATAGTGGTGGTTTTGTTTGTTAATTTCACCATTCACATAAAATTATGTAACCATATAAATAGCCAAATTAAGGTGTATCCATATGAATGGCCCACCCTGTACTGTGGCCTCCTCCTCCCCAATAGCCACCCTATTCCTCTCCAGATTTATTTTCTTTAACAGTTAGTGTGCAAAATCTGCACAGTGAATGTGAAGAAACAAATACGCCCAACTGCCACCGCCATAACAATTCACATGCACAACTCTTCTTCACCATGAAAAACACTTGTCGACCGCTATCTGTAAGAAAACAGAAGAGTGACAACACAAAAAAAGAGATACCAATTTACATGCATTACCACATTCAATAACAGATATAAAATACTACCCATGAAATGCACACAAAGTGACCTGTAAAAAAAGATTGTTTATATATGCATACATATCATACTGAAAAAGAGAAAAAAAGTCAGACAAAAAGAGTAAGAAAGTTGCAAGGAGAAAGAACAAATACATGTTATAACAAACCCAATGCCAAACTCCTCTTCAACATGAAAAATACTTGTCGACCGGCCGCCATCTGTAAGAAAACAGAAGAGAGACAACACAGAAAAAGAGAAAACAGCATACATGCATTTACACATACAATGGAAGATATAAAATATTACACATTGCAAAACTAAAGGATACTACAGGGTGGGCCATTTATATGGATACACCTGATCTATGTATACACCCCATATACAACATCATACCATCAATTTTTTTGTTCCAACAGTCTTGGAGGGATCTATCCAATGTGGGTTAGTGTCAGACCAATAGTGGTGGTTTTGTTTGTTAATTTCACCATTCACATAAAATTATGTAACCATATAAATAGCCAAATTAAGGTGTATCCATATGAATGGCCCACCCTGTACTGTGGCCTCCTCCTCCCCAATAGCCACCCTATTCCTCTCCAGATTTATTTTCTTTAGCAGTTAGTGTGCAAAACCTGCACAGTGAATGTGAAAAAACAAATACGCCCAACTGCCACCGCCATAACAATTCACATGCACAACTCTTCTTCACCATGATAAACATTTGTCGACCGCCATCTGTGGGAAAACAGAAGAGAGACAACACAAAAAAAGAGATACCAATTTACATGCATTACCACATTCAATAACAGATATAAAATACTACCCATAAAATGCACACAAAGTGACCTGTAAAAAAAGATTGTTTATATATGCATACATATCATACTGAAAAAGAGAAAAAAAGTCAGACAAAAAGAGTAAGAAAGTTGCAAGGAGAAAGAACAAATACATGTTATAACAAACCCAATGCCAAACTCCTTTTCAACATGAAAAATACTTGTCGACCGGCCGCCATCTGTAAGAAAACAGAAGAGAGACAACACAGAAAAAGAGAAAACAGCATACATGCATTTACACATACAATGGAAGATATAAAATATTGCACATTGCAAAACTAAAGAATACTACAGGGTGGGCCATTTATATGGATACACCTGATCTATGTATACACCCCATATACAACATCATACCATCAATTTTTTTGTTCCAACAGTCTTGGAGTGATCTATCCAATGTGGGTTAGTGTCAGACCAATAGTGGTGGTTTTGTTTGTTAATTTCACCATTCACATAAACTTATGTAACCATATAAATAGCCAAATTAAGGTGTATCCATATGAATGGCCCACCCTGTACTGTGGCCTCCTCCTCCCCAATAGCCACCCTATTCCTCTCCAGATTTATTTTCTTTAGCAGTTAGTGTGCAAAACCTGCACAGTGAATGTGAAAAAACAAATACGCCCAACTGCCACCGCCATAACAATTCACATGCACAACTCTTCTTCACCATGAAAAACATTTGTCGACCGCCATCTGTAAGAAAACAGAAGAGAGACAACACAGAAAAAGAGAAAACAACATACATGCATTTACGCATACAATGAAAGATATAAAATATTACACATTTGTAAAACTAAAGGATACTACAGGGTGGGCCATTTATATGGATACACCTGATCTATGTATACACCCCATATACAACATCATACCATCAATTTTTTTGTTCCAACAGTCTTGGAGTGATCTATCCAATGTGGGTTAGTGTCAGACCAATAGTGGTGGTTTTGTTTGTTAATTTCACCATTCACATAAAATTATGTAACCATATAAATAGCCAAATTAAGGTGTATCCATATGAATGGCCCACCCTGTACTGTAGCCTCCTCCTCCCCAATAGCCACCCTATTCCTCTCCAGATTTATCTTCTTTAACAGTTAGTGTGCAAAATCTGCACAGTGAATGTGAAGAAACAAATACGCCCAACTGCCACCGCCATAACAATTCACATGCACAACTCTTCTTCACCATGAAAAACATTTGTCGACCGCCATCTGTGGGAAAACAGAAGAGAGACAACACAAAAAAAGAGATACCAATTTACATGCATTACCACATTCAATAACAGATATAAAATACTACCCATGAAATGCACACAAAGTGACCTGTAAAAAAAGATTGTTTATATATGCATACATATCATACTGAAAAAGAGAAAAAAAGTCAGACAAAAAGAGTAAGAAAGTTGCAAGGAGAAAGAACAAATACATGTTATAACAAACCCAATGCCAAACTCCTTTTCAACATGAAAAATACTTGTCGACCGGCCGCCATCTGTAAGAAAACAGAAGAGAGACAACACAGAAAAAGAGAAAACAGCATACATGCATTTACACATACAATGGAAGATATAAAATATTACACATTGCAAAACTAAAGAATACTACAGGGTGGGCCATTTATATGGATACACCTGATCTATGTATACACCCCATATACAACATCATACCATCAATTTTTTTGTTCCAACAGTCTTGGAGTGATCTATCCAATGTGGGTTAGTGTCAGACCAATAGTGGTGGTTTTGTTTGTTAATTTCACCATTCACATAAACTTATGTAACCATATAAATAGCCAAATTAAGGTGTATCCATATGAATGGCCCACCCTGTACTGTGGCCTCCTCCTCCCCAATAGCCACCCTATTCCTCTCCAGATTTATTTTCTTTAGCAGTTAGTGTGCAAAACCTGCACAGTGAATGTGAAAAAACAAATACGCCCAACTGCCACCGCCATAACAATTCACATGCACAACTCTTCTTTATCATGAAAAACATTTGTCGCCCGCCATCTGTAAGAAAACAGAAGAGAGACAACACAGAAAAAGAGAAAACATGATACATGCATTTACACATACAATGGAAGATATAAAATATTACACATTTGCAACACTAAAGGATACTACAGGGTGGGCCATTTATATGGATACACCTGATCTATGTATACACCCCATATACAACATCATACCATCAATTTTTTTGTTCCAACAGTCTTGAAGGGATCTATCCAATGTGGGTTAGTGTCAGACCAATAGTGGTGGTTTTGTTTGTTAATTTCACCATTCACATAAAATTATGTAACCATATAAATAGCCAAATTAAGGTGTATCCATATGAATGGCCCACCCTGTACTGTGGCCTCCTCCTCCCCAATAGCCACCCTATTCCTCTCCAGATTTATTTTCTTTAACAGTTAGTGTGCAAAATCTGCACAGTGAATGTGAAGAAACAAATACGCCCAACTGCCACCGCCATAACAATTCACATGCACAACTCTTCTTCACCATGAAAAACTTTTGTCGACCGCTATCTGTAAGAAAACAGAAGAGCGACAACACAAAAAAAGAGATACCAATTTACATGCATTACCACATTCAATAACAGATATAAAATACTACCCATGAAATGCACACAAAGTGACCTGTAAAAAAAGATTGTTTATATATGTATACATATCATACTGAAAAAGAGAAAAAAAGTCAGACAAAAAGAGTAAGAAAGTTGCAAGGAGAAAGAACAAATACATGTTATAACAAACCCAATGCCAAACTCCTCTTCAACATGAAAAATACTTGTCGACCGGCCGCCATCTGTAAGAAAACAGAAGAGAGACAACACAGAAAAAGAGAAAACAGCATACATGCATTTACACATACAATGGAAGATATAAAATATTACACATTGCAAAACTAAAGAATACTACAGGGTGGGCCATTTATATGGATACACCTGATCTATGTATACACCCCATATACAACATCATACCATCAATTTTTTTGTTCCAACAGTCTTGGAGTGATCTATCCAATGTGGGTTAGTGTCAGACCAATAGTGGTGGTTTTGTTTGTTAATTTCACCATTCACATAAACTTATGTAACCATATACTGTATATGCATACATATCATACTGAAAAAGAGAAAAAAAGTCAGACTGTAACGATTGTGGAATCGTCTCCGTGGTCAGCGCACCAGACGTGCGCTGACGCGGAGGATTTCCTCCACAAGCGTATTAGTGCGGACACCCAGGCTAGGTGCTATGCACCCGCAGAGGGCAATTCCCACCGGCAGATGGCGCTGTGGAGTGCAGGCGAACACAGCCGCTGCACAGCTGCAGATGCCAAATGGGAATTGTACAGATCCGGGACAAGGTACAATCAGGCAGGGCTGGATAGCCCACAGGGAACAGAGCAAAAGGACAGAACCAATGTGTGCCCACCAAATTAGTCCCCACCCAGCGACGGCGAACACACAACGGCGGAAACGAAGTAGGAAACGCAATCGCAAGAATGGCGATTGCCAATAGCGACACAAGACTGAGCAGGACAGAGCACAAGGGTAGCAAAGGCACAGCAAATAATACAATAAGGAGATACGGAAAATAACAAATGCTAGCTAACCGCGAACACCGCACTCATTCGCAACAGTGCACGCGGTTATGCGCGGTCTCCACGTGTAAGCACAATAGAGACAAGCACGCCTAACTAACCATTAACAGACAAACATGAAACAGAGGACGCGAGCGCTTGCTTAACGGTTACCTCACCGAGCCTCCAGCAAGCGCAGCACACAAGACAGACACACGAAAACAGGGACAAGCGACAGAAGGATCCCCAGCGCTAGCGAAAAGTGGCTAGCGCGATCCCAGAAGACAGAACAGAAGGATCCCCAGCGCTAGCGAAAAGTAGCTAGCGCGATCCCAGGAGACAGTAGCAGAACAGAAGGATCCCCAGCGCTAGCGAAAAGTGGCTAGTGCGATCCCAGAAGACAGAACAGAAGGATCCCCAGCGCTAGCGAAAAGTAGCTAGCGTGATCCCAGGAGACAGAACAGAAGGATCCCCAGCACTAGCGCTAGGGCGAGTGCGATCCAAACACACGGCAGACAGAACAGATGAGGTAGGCAGAAACAACCGCTGTTCCAACCTACACTCCAGACTCAATCAGAAGGATCCACAGCCGCTAACGCTAGGGCTTGTACGATCCAAACACAAGACAGACGGAACAGGCAAAACAGATAATACAACCTGACTGGACTAGAAGGGGAGCCTAAAGCACCCCCCAGGAATTAACTATACTAGATAGCAATGGCTGACACTCCAGCAGTGTCCATCAGGAACAGACCATGGAAGGGAAATGTCCAGCAAAGCATTCTAGGAGCAGCATGCTTTTATAGTGCCAGTCATCAAAAGAAGGCAGGTAACGGATTTGCATGACTAATGTATGCAAATCCCTCAGCAACACAAGCTGCAAAACTGACAGAAAGTCTCTCTTAAAGAGACCTGCAGAATGCAGACGTGAACAGTGGTCAAAACGATGCCTGTCTGCACAGGCAGCTGAGCAGATTCTCACACAGACAAAAAGAGTAAGAAAGTTGCAAGGAGAAAGAACAAATACATGTTATAACAAACCCAATGCCAAACTCCTCTTCAACATGAAAAATACTTGTCGACCGGCCGCCATCTGTAAGAAAACAGAAGAGAGACAACACAGAAAAAGAGAAAACAGCATACATGCATTTACACATACAATGGAAGATATAAAATATTACACATTGCAAAACTAAAGAATACTACAGGGTGGGCCATTTATATGGATACACCTGATCTATGTATTCACCCCATATACAACATCATACCATCAATTTTTTTGTTCCAACAGTCTTGGAGTGATCTATCCAATGTGGGTTAGTGTCAGACCAATAGTGGTGGTTTTGTTTGTTAATTTCACCATTCACATAAACTTATGTAACCATATAAATAGCCAAATTAAGGTGTATCCATATGAATGGCCCACCCTGTACTGTGGCCTCCTCCTCCCCAATAGCCACCCTATTCCTCTCCAGATTTATTTTCTTTAGCAGTTAGTGTGCAAAACCTGCACAGTGAATGTGAAAAAACAAATACGCCCAACTGCCACCGCCATAACAATTCACATGCACAACTCTTCTTTATCATGAAAAACATTTGTCGCCCGCCATCTGTAAGAAAACAGAAGAGAGACAACACAGAAAAAGAGAAAACATGATACATGCATTTACACATACAATGGAAGATATAAAATATTACACATTTGCAAAACTAAAGGATACTACAGGGTGGGCCATTTATATGGATACACCTGATCTATGTATACACCCCATATACAACATCATACCATCAATTTTTTTGTTCCAACAGTCTTGAAGGGATCTATCCAATGTGGGTTAGTGTCAGACCAATAGTGGTGGTTTTGTTTGTTAATTTCACCATTCACATAAAATTATGTAACCATATAAATAGCCAAATTAAGGTGTATTCATATGAATGGCCCACCCTGTACTGTGGCCTCCTCCTCCCCAATAGCCACCCTATTCCTCTCCAGATTTATTTTCTTTAACAGTTAGTGTGCAAAATCTGCACAGTGAATGTGAAGAAACAAATACGCCCAACTGCCACCGCCATAACAATTCACATGCACAACTCTTCTTCACCATGAAAAACATTTGTCGACCGCTATCTGTAAGAAAACAGAAGAGCGACAACACAAAAAAAGAGATACCAATTTACATGCATTACCACATTCAATAACAGATATAAAATACTACCCATGAAATTCACACAAAGTGACCTGTAAAAAAAGATTGTTTATATATGTATACATATCATACTGAAAAAGAGAAAAAAAGTCAGACAAAAAGAGTAAGAAAGTTGCAAGGAGAAAGAACAAATACATGTTATAACAAACCCAATGCCAAACTCCTCTTCAACATGAAAAATACTTGTCGACCGGCCGCCATCTGTAAGAAAACAGAAGAGAGACAACACAGAAAAAGAGAAAACAGCATACATGCATTTACACATACAATGGAAGATATAAAATATTACACATTGCAAAACTAAAGAATACTACAGGGTGGGCCATTTATATGGATACACCTGATCTATGTATACACCCCATATACAACATCATACCATCAATTTTTTTGTTCCAACAGTCTTGGAGTGATCTATCCAATGTGGGTTAGTGTCAGACCAATAGTGGTGGTTTTGTTTGTTAATTTCACCATTCACATAAACTTATGTAACCATATACTGTATATGCATACATATCATACTGAAAAAGAGAAAAAAAGTCAGACTGTAACGATTGTGGAATCGTCTCCGTGGTCAGCGCACCAGACGTGCGCTGACGCGGAGGATTTCCTCCACAAGCGTATTATTGCGGACACCCAGGCTAGGTGCTATGCACCCGCAGAGGGCAATTCCCACCGGCAGATGGCGCTGTGGAGTGCAGGCGAACACAGCCGCTGCACAGCTGCAGATGCCAAATGGGAATTGTACAGATCCGGGACAAGGTACAATCAGGCAGGGCTGGATAGCCCACAGGGAACAGAGCAAAAGGACAGAACCAATGTGTGCCCACCAAATTAGTCCCCACCCAGCGACGGCGAACACACAACGGCGGAAACGAAGTAGGAAACGCAATCGCAAGAATGGCGATTGCCAATAGCGACACAAGACTGAGCAGGACAGAGCACAAGGGTAGCAAAGGCACAGCAAATAATACAATAAGGAGATACGGAAAATAACAAATGCTAGCTAACCGCGAACACCGCACTCATTCGCAACAGTGCACGCGGTTATGCGCGGTCTCCACGTGATAAGCACAATAGAGACAAGCACGCCTAACTAACCATTAACAGACAAACATGAAACAGAGGACGCGAGCGCTTGCTTAACGGTTACCTCACCGAGCCTCCAGCAAGCGCAGCAGACAAGACAGACACACGAAAACAGGGACAAGCGACAGAAGGATCCCCAGCGCTAGCGAAAAGTGGCTAGCGCGATCCCAGAAGACAGAACAGAAGGATCCCCAGCGCTAGCGAAAAGTAGCTAGCGCGATCCCAGGAGACAGTAGCAGAACAGAAGGATCCCCAGCGCTAGCGAAAAGTGGCTAGTGCGATCCCAGAAGACAGAACAGAAGGATCCCCAGCGCTAGCGAAAAGTAGCTAGCGTGATCCCAGGAGACAGAACAGAAGGATCCCCAGCACTAGCGCTAGGGCGAGTGCGATCCAAACACACGGCAGACAGAACAGATGAGGTAGGCAGAAACAACCGCTGTTCCAACCTACACTCCAGACTCAATCAGAAGGATCCACAGCCGCTAACGCTAGGGCTTGTACGATCCAAACACAAGACAGACGGAACAGGCAAAACAGATAATACAACCTGACTGGACTAGAATAGGAGCCTAAAGCACCCCCCAGGAATTAACTATACTAGATAGCAATGGCTGACACTCCAGCAGTGTCCATCAGGAACAGACCATGGAAGGGAAATGTCCAGCAAAGCATTCTAGGAGCAGCATGCTTTTATAGTGCCAGTCATCAAAAGAAGGCAGGTAACGGATTTGCATGACTAATGTATGCAAATCCCTCAGCAACACAAGCTGCAAAACTGACAGAAAGTCTCTCTTAAAGAGACCTGCAGAATGCAGACGTGAACAGTGGTCAAAACGCTGCCTGTCTGCACAGGCAGCTGAGCAGATTCTCACACAGACAAAAAGAGTAAGAAAGTTGCAAGGAGAAAGAACAAATACATGTTATAACAAACCCAATGCCAAACTCCTCTTCAACATGAAAAATACTTGTCGACCGGCCGCCATCTGTAAGAAAACAGAAGAGAGACAACACAGAAAAAGAGAAAACAGCATACATGCATTTACACATACAATGGAAGATATAAAATATTACACATTGCAAAACTAAAGAATACTACAGGGTGGGCCATTTATATGGATACACCTGATCTATGTATACACCCCATATACAACATCATACCATCAATTTTTCTGTTCCAACAGTCTTGGAGTGATCTATCCAATGTGGGTTAGTGTCAGACCAATAGTGGTGGTTTTGTTTGTTAATTTCACCATTCACATAAACTTATGTAACCATATAAATAGCCAAATTAAGGTGTATCCATATGAATGGCCCACCCTGTACTGTGGCCTCCTCCTCCCCAATAGCCACCCTATTCCTCTCCAGATTTATTTTCTTTAACAGTTAGTGTGCAAAACCTGCACAGTGAATGTGAAAAAACAAATACGCCCAACTGCCACCGCCATAACAATTCACATGCACAACTCTTCTTCACCATGAAAAACATTTGTCGACCGCCATCTGTAAGAAAACAGAAGAGAGACAACACAAAAAAAGAGATACCAATTTACATGCATTACCACATTCAATAACAGATATAAAATACTACCCATGAAATGCACACAAAGTGACATGTAAAAAAAGATTGTTTATATATGCATACATATCATACTGAAAAAGAGAAAAAAAGTCAGACAAAAAGAGTAAGAAAGTTGCAAGGAGAAAGAACAAATACATGTTATAACAAACCCAATGCCAAACTCCTCTTCAACATGAAAAATACTTGTCGACCGGCCGCCATCTGTAAGAAAACAGAAGAGAGACAACACTGAAAAAGAGAAAACAACATACATGCATTTACGCACACAATGAAAGATATAAAATATTACACATTTGTAAAACTAAAGGATACTACAGGGTGGGCCATTTATATGGATACACCTGATCTATGTATACACCCCATATACAACATCATACCATCAATTTTTTTGTTCCAACAGTCTTGGAGGGATCTATCCAATGTGGGTTAGTGTCAGACCAATAGTGGTGGTTTTGTTTGTTAATTTCACCATTCACATAAAATTATGTAACCATATAAATAGCCAAATTAAGGTGTATCCATATGAATGGCACACCCTGTACTGTGGCCTCCTCCTCCCCAATAGCCACCCTATTCCTCTCCAGATTTATTTTCTTTAGCAGTTAGTGTGCAAAACCTGCACAGTGAATGTGAAAAAACAAATACGCCCAACTGCCACCGCCATAACAATTCACATGCACAACTCTTCTTCACCATGAAAAACATTTGTCGACCGCCATCTGTAAGAAAACAGAAGAGAGACAACACAAAAAAAGAGATACCAATTTACATGCATTACCACATTCAATAACAGATATAAAATACTACCCATGAAATGCACACAAAGTGACCTGTAAAAAAAGATTGTTTATATATGCATACATATCATACTGAAAAAGAGAAAAAAAGTCAGACAAAAAGAGTAAGAAAGTTGCAAGGAGAAAGAACAAATACATGTTATAACAAACCCAATGCCAAACTCCTCTTCAACATGAAAAATACTTGTCGACCGGCCGCCATCTGTAAGAAAACAGAAGAGAGACAACACAGAAAAAGAGAAAACAACATACATGCATTTACACATACAATGGAAGATATAAAATATTACACATTGCAAAACTAAAGAATACTACAGGGTGGGCCATTTATATGGATACACCTGATCTATGTATACACCCCATATACAACATCATACCATCAATTTTTTTGTTCCAACAGTCTTGGAGGGATCTATCCAATGTGGGTTAGTGTCAGACCAATAGTGGTGGTTTTGTTTGTTAATTTAACCATTCACATAAAATTATGTAACCATATAAATAGCCAAATTAAGGTGTATCCATATGAATGGCACACCCTGTACTGTGGCCTCCTCCTCCCCAATAGCCACCCTATTCCTCTCCAGATTTATTTTCTTTAGCAGTTAGTGTGCAAAACCTGCACAGTGAATGTGAAAAAACAAATACGCCCAACTGCCACCGCCATAACAATTCACATGCACAACTCTTCTTCACCATGAAAAACATTTGTCGACCGCCATCTGTAAGAAAACAGAAGAGAGACAACACAAAAAAAGAGATACCAATTTACATGCATTACCACATTCAATAACAGATATAAAATACTACCCATGAAATGCACACAAAGTGACCTGTAAAAAAAGATTGTTTATATATGCATACATATCATACTGAAAAAGAGAAAAAAAGTCAGACAAAAAGAGTAAGAAAGTTGCAAGGAGAAAGAACAAATACATGTTATAACAAACCCAATGCCAAACTCCTCTTCAACATGAAAAATACTTGTCGACCGGCCGCCATCTGTAAGAAAACAGAAGAGAGACAACACAGAAAAAGAGAAAACAGCATACATGCATTTACACATACAATGGAAGATATAAAATATTACACATTGCAAAACTAAAGAATACTACAGGGTGGGCCATTTATATGGATACACCTGATCTATGTATACACCCCATATACAACATCATACCATCAATTTTTTTGTTCCAACAGTCTTGGAGTGATCTATCCAATGTGGGTTAGTGTCAGACCAATAGTGGTGGTTTTGTTTGTTAATTTCACCATTCACATAAACTTATGTAACCATATAAATAGCCAAATTAAGGTGTATCCATATGAATGGCCCACCCTGTACTGTGGCCTCCTCCTCCCCAATAGCCACCCTATTCCTCTCCAGATTTATTTTCTTTAGCAGTTAGTGTGCAAAACCTGCACAGTGAATGTGAAAAAACAAATACGCCCAACTGCCACCGCCATAACAATTCACATGCACAACTCTTCTTCACCATGAAAAACATTTGTCGACCGCCATCTGTAAGAAAACAGAAGAGAGACAACACAGAAAAAGAGAAAACAACATACATGCATTTACGCATACAATGAAAGATATAAAATATTACACATTTGTAAAACTAAAGGATACTACAGGGTGGGCCATTTATATGGATACACCTGATCTATGTATACACCCCATACACAACATCATACCATCAATTTTTTTGTTCCAACAGTCTTGGAGGGATCTATCCAATGTGGGTTAGTGTCAGACCAATAGTGGTGGTTTTGTTTGTTAATTTCACCATTCACATAAACTTATATAACCATATAAATAGCCAAATTAAGGTGTATCCATATGAATGGCCCACCCTGTACTGTGGCCTCCTCCTCCCCAATAGCCACCCTATTCCTCTCCAGATTTATTTTCTTTAGCAGTTAGTGTGCAAAACCTGCACAGTGAATGTGAAAAAACAAATACGCCCAACTGCCACCGCCATAACAATTCACATGCACAACTCTTCTTCACCATGAAAAACATTTGCCGACCGCCATCTGTGGGAAAACAGAAGAGAGACAACACAAAAAAAGAGATACCAATTTACATGCATTACCACATTCAATAACAGATATAAAATACTACCCATGAAATGCACATAAAGTGACCTGTAAAAAAAGATTGTTTATATATGCATACATATCATACTGAAAAAGAGAAAAAAAGTCAGACAAAAAGAGTAAGAAAGTTGCAAGGAGAAAGAACAAATACATGTTATAACAAACCCAATGCCAAACTCCTTTTCAACATGAAAAATACTTGTCGACCGGCCGCCATCTGTAAGAAAACAGAAGAGAGACAACACAGAAAAAGAGAAAACAGCATACATGCATTTACACATACAATGGAAGATATAAAATATTACACATTGCAAAACTAAAGAATACTACAGGGTGGGCCATTTATATGGATACACCTGATCTATGTATACACCCCATATACAACATCATACCATCAATTTTTTTGTTCCAACAGTCTTGGAGTGATCTATCCAATGTGGGTTAGTGTCAGACCAATAGTGGTGGTTTTGTTTGTTAATTTCACCATTCACATAAACTTATGTAACCATATAAATAGCCAAATTAAGGTGTATCCATATGAATGGCCCACCCTGTACTGTGGCCTCCTCCTCCCCAATAGCCACCCTATTCCTCTCCAGATTTATTTTCTTTAGCAGTTAGTGTGCAAAACCTGCACAGTGAATGTGAAAAAACAAATACGCCCAACTGCCACCGCCATAACAATTCACATGCACAACTCTTCTTCACCATGAAAAACATTTGTCGACCACCATCTGTAAGAAAACAGAAGAGAGACAACACAGAAAAAGAGAAATCAACATACATGCATTTACGCATACAATGAAAGATATAAAATATTACACATTTGTAAAACTAAAGAATACTACAGGGTGGGCCATTTATATAGATACACCTGATCTATGTATACACCCCATATACAACATCATACCATCAATTTTTTTGTTCCAACAGTCTTGGAGTGATCTATCCAATGTGGGTTAGTGTCAGACCAATAGTGGTGGTTTTGTTTGTTAATTTCACAATTCACATAAAATTATGTAACCATATAAATAGCCAAATTAAGGTGTATCCATATGAATGGCCCACCCTGTACTGTGGCCTCCTCCTCCTCCCCAATAGCCACCCTATTCCTCTCCAGATTTATCTTCTTTAACAGTTAGTGTGCAAAATCTGCACAGTGAATGTGAAGAAACAAATACGCCCAACTGCCACCGCCATAACAATTCACATGCACAACTCTTCTTCATCATGAAAAACATTTGTCGCCCGCCATCTGTAAGAAAACAGAAGAGAGACAACACAGAAAAAGAGAAAACAACATACATGCATTTACGCACACAATGAAAGATACAAAATATTACACATTTGTAAAACTAAAGGATACTACAGGGTGGGCCATTTATATGGATACACCTGATCTATGTATTCACCCCATATACAACATCATACCATCAATTTTTTTGTTCCAACAGTCTTGGAGGGATCTATCCAATGTGGGTTAGTGTCAGACCAATAGTGGTGGTTTTGTTTGTTAATTTCACCATTCACATAAAATTATGTAACCATATAAATAGCCAAATTAAGGTGTATCCATATGAATGGCACACCCTGTACTGTGGCCTCCTCCTCCCCAATAGCCACCCTATTCCTCTCCAGATTTATTTTCTTTAGCAGTTAGTGTGCAAAACCTGCACAGTGAATGTGAAAAAACAAATACGCCCAACTGCCACCGCCATAACAATTCACATGCACAACTCTTCTTCACCATGAAAAACATTTGTCGACCGCCATCTGTAAGAAAACAGAAGAGAGACAACACAAAAAAAGAGATACCAATTTACATGCATTACCACATTCAATAACAGATATAAAATACTACCCATGAAATGCACACAAAGTGACCTGTAAAAAAAGATTGTTTATATATGCATACATATCATACTGAAAAAGAGAAAAAAAGTCAGACAAAAAGAGTAAGAAAGTTGCAAGGAGAAAGAACAAATACATGTTATAACAAACCCAATGCCAAACTCCTCTTCAACATGAAAAATACTTGTCGACCGGCCGCCATCTGTAAGAAAACAGAAGAGAGACAACACAGAAAAAGAGAAAACAGCATACATGCATTTACACATACAATGGAAGATATAAAATATTACACATTGCAAAACTAAAGAATACTACAGGGTGGGCCATTTATATGGATACACCTGATCTATGTATACACCCCATATACAACATCATACCATCAATTTTTTTGTTCCAACAGTCTTGGAGGGATCTATCCAATGTGGGTTAGTGTCAGACCAATAGTGGTGGTTTTGTTTGTTAATTTCACCATTCACATAAAATTATGTAACCATATAAATAGCCAAATTAAGGTGTATCCATATGAATGGCACACCCTGTACTGTGGCCTCCTCCTCCCCAATAGCCACCCTATTCCTCTCCAGATTTATTTTCTTTAGCAGTTAGTGTGCAAAACCTGCACAGTGAATGTGAAAAAACAAATACGCCCAACTGCCACCGCCATAACAATTCACATGCACAACTCTTCTTCACCATGAAAAACATTTGTCGACCGCCATCTGTAAGAAAACAGAAGAGAGACAACACAAAAAAAGAGATACCAATTTACATGCATTACCACATTCAATAACAGATATAAAATACTACCCATGAAATGCACACAAAGTGACCTGTAAAAAAAGATTGTTTATATATGCATACATATCATACTGAAAAAGAGAAAAAAAGTCAGACAAAAAGAGTAAGAAAGTTGCAAGGAGAAAGAACAAATACATGTTATAACAAACCCAATGCCAAACTCCTCTTCAACATGAAAAATACTTGTCGACCGGCCGCCATCTGTAAGAAAACAGAAGAGAGACAACACAGAAAAAGAGAAAACAGCATACATGCATTTACACATACAATGGAAGATATAAAATATTACACATTGCAAAACTAAAGAATACTACAGGGTGGGCCATTTATATGGATACACCTGATCTATGTATACACCCCATACACAACATCATACCATCAATTTTTTTGTTCCAACAGTCTTGGAGTGATCTATCCAATGTGGGTTAGTGTCAGACCAATAGTGGTGGTTTTGTTTGTTAATTTCACCATTCACATAAACTTATGTAACCATATAAATAGCCAAATTAAGGTGTATCCATATGAATGGCCCACCCTGTACTGTGGCCTCCTCCTCCCCAATAGCCACCCTATTCCTCTCCAGATTTATTTTCTTTAGCAGTTAGTGTGCAAAACCTGCACAGTGAATGTGAAAAAACAAATACGCCCAACTGCCACCGCCATAACAATTCACATGCACAACTCTTCTTCACCATGAAAAACATTTGTCGACCGCCATCTGTAAGAAAACAGAAGAGAGACAACACAGAAAAAGAGAAATCAACATACATGCATTTACGCATACAATGAAAGATATAAAATATTACACATTTGTAAAACTAAAGGATACTACAGGGTGGGCCATTTATATGGATACACCTGATCTATGTATACACCCCATATACAACATCATACCATCAATTTTTTTGTTCCAACAGTCTTGGAGTGATCTATCCAATGTGGGTTAGTGTCAGACCAATAGTGGTGGTTTTGTTTGTTAATTTCACCATTCACATAAAATTATGTAACCATATAAATAGCCAAATTAAGGTGTATCCATATGAATGGCCCACCCTGTACTGTGGCCTCCTCCTCCCCAATAGCCACCCTATTCCTCTCCAGATTTATCTTCTTTAACAGTTAGTGTGCAAAATCTGCACAGTGAATGTGAAGAAACAAATACGCCCAACTGCCACCGCCATAACAATTCACATGCACAACTCTTCTTCACCATGAAAAACACTTGTCGACCGCTATCTGTAAGAAAACAGAAGAGTGACAACACAAAAAAAAAGAGATACCAATTTACATGCATTACCACATTCAATAACAGATATAAACTACTACCCATGAAATGCACACAAAGTGACCTGTAAAAAAAGATTGTTTATATATGCATACATATCATACTGAAAAAGAGAAAAAAAATCAGACAAAAAGAGTAAGAAAGTTGCAAGGAGAAAGAACAAATACATGTTATAACAAACCCAATGCCAAACTCCTCTTCAACATGAAAAATACTTGTCGACCGGCCGCCATCTGTAAGAAAACAGAAGAGAGACAACACAGAAAAAGAGAAAACAGCATACATGCATTTACACATACAATGGAAGATATAAAATATTACACATTGCAAAACTAAAGAATACTACAGGGTACATTTCGTAGGGTTTCTTAGAAGTATATGATCTGGAGTGACAGGGAAGGGTGGAGGGAGGGGGGAGGGAGAAATGGGGGGGAGGGGGGAGGGGAGAAAGGACGATCAAGACAACCAGTCTCTCAAGACATTATAGAGGGAGTTTCTTATTGGACCTTTTAGTCTTAAATAATTTGGTTTGTAAAGTTACTTCCTGTGCGTTAAATATGTTAAGCTAAATACCTCATGGAGGGAATGAAACTTTGCTAATGTAACTTGTGAAAAGTCAAATAAAATGTTGTTTCAAAAAAAGAATACTACAGGGTGGGCCATTTATATGGATACACCTGATGTATGTATACACCCCATATACAACATCATACCATCAATTTTTTTGTTCCAACAGTCTTGGAGGGATCTATCCAATGTGGGTTAGTGTCAGACCAATAGTGGTGGTTTTGTTTGTTAATTTCACCATTCACATAAACTTATGTAACCATATAAATAGCCAAATTAAGGTGTATCCATATGAATGGCACACCCTGTACTGTGGCCTCCTCCTCCCCAATAGCCACCCTATTCCTCTCCAGATTTATTTTCTTTAGCAGTTAGTGTGCAAAACCTGCACAGTGAATGTGAAAAAACAAATACGCCCAACTGCCACCGCCATAACAATTCACATGCACAACTCTTCTTCACCATGAAAAACATTTGTCGACCGCCATCTGTAAGAAAACAGAAGAGAGACAACACAGAAAAAGAGAACTCAACATACATGCATTTACGCATACAATGAAAGATATAAAATATTACACATTTGTAAAACTAAAGGATACTACAGGGTGGGCCATTTATATGGATACACCTGATCTATGTATACACCCCATATACAACATCATACCATCAATTTTTTTGTTCCAACAGTCTTGGAGTGATCTATCCAATGTGGGTTAGTGTCAGACCAATAGTGGTGGTTTTGTTTGTTAATTTCACAATTCACATAAAATTATGTAACCATATAAATAGCCAAATTAAGGTGTATCCATATGAATGGCCCACCCTGTACTGTGGCCTCCTCCTCCTCCCCAATAGCCACCCTATTCCTCTCCAGACTTATCTTCTTTAACAGTTAGTGTGCAAAATCTGCACAGTGAATGTGAAGAAACAAATACGCCCAACTGCCACCGCCATAACAATTCACATGCACAACTCTTCTTCATCATGAAAAACATTTGTCGCCCGCCATCTGTAAGAAAACAGAAGAGAGACAACACAGAAAAAGAGAAAACAACATACATGCATTTACGCACACAATGAAAGATATAAAATATTACACATTTGTAAAACTAAAGGATACTACAGGGTGGGCCATTTATATGGATACACCTGATCTATGTATTCACCCCATATACAACATCATACCATCAATTTTTTTGTTCCAACAGTCTTGGAGGGATCTATCCAATGTGGGTTAGTGTCAGACCAATAGTGGTGGTTTTGTTTGTTAATTTCACCATTCACATAAAATTATGTAACCATATAAATAGCCAAATTAAGGTGTATCCATATGAATGGCACACCCTGTACTGTGGCCTCCTCCTCCCCAATAGCCACCCTATTCCTCTCCAGATTTATTTTCTTTAGCAGTTAGTGTGCAAAACCTGCACAGTGAATGTGAAAAAACAAATACGCCCAACTGCCACCGCCATAACAATTCACATGCACAACTCTTCTTCACCATGAAAAACATTTGTCGACCGCCATCTGTAAGAAAACAGAAGAGAGACAACACAAAAAAAGAGATACCAATTTACATGCATTACCACATTCAATAACAGATATAAAATACTACCCATGAAATGCACACAAAGTGACCTGTAAAAAAAGATTGTTTATATATGCATACATATCATACTGAAAAAGAGAAAAAAAGTCAGACAAAAAGAGTAAGAAAGTTGCAAGGAGAAAGAACAAATACATGTTATAACAAACCCAATGCCAAACTCCTCTTCAACATGAAAAATACTTGTCGACCGGCCGCCATCTGTAAGAAAACAGAAGAGAGACAACACAGAAAAAGAGAAAACAGCATACATGCATTTACACATACAATGGAAGATATAAAATATTACACATTGCAAAACTAAAGAATACTACAGGGTGGGCCATTTATATGGATACACCTGATCTATGTATACACCCCATATACAACATCATACCATCAATTTTTTTGTTCCAACAGTCTTGGAGGGATCTATCCAATGTGGGTTAGTGTCAGACCAATAGTGGTGGTTTTGTTTGTTAATTTCACCATTCACATAAAATTATGTAACCATATAAATAGCCAAATTAAGGTGTATCCATATGAATGGCACACCCTGTACTGTGGCCTCCTCCTCCCCAATAGCCACCCTATTCCTCTCCAGATTTATTTTCTTTAGCAGTTAGTGTGCAAAACCTGCACAGTGAATGTGAAAAAACAAATACGCCCAACTGCCACCGCCATAACAATTCACATGCACAACTCTTCTTCACCATGAAAAACATTTGTCGACCGCCATCTGTAAGAAAACAGAAGAGAGACAACACAAAAAAAGAGATACCAATTTACATGCATTACCACATTCAATAACAGATATAAAATACTACCCATGAAATGCACACAAAGTGACCTGTAAAAAAAGATTGTTTATATATGCATACATATCATACTGAAAAAGAGAAAAAAAGTCAGACAAAAAGAGTAAGAAAGTTGCAAGGAGAAAGAACAAATACATGTTATAACAAACCCAATGCCAAACTCCTCTTCAACATGAAAAATACTTGTCGACCGGCCGCCATCTGTAAGAAAACAGAAGAGAGACAACACAGAAAAAGAGAAAACAGCATACATGCATTTACACATACAATGGAAGATATAAAATATTACACATTGCAAAACTAAAGAATACTACAGGGTGGGCCATTTATATGGATACACCTGATCTATGTATACACCCCATACACAACTTCATACCATCAATTTTTTTGTTCCAACAGTCTTGGAGTGATCTATCCAATGTGGGTTAGTGTCAGACCAATAGTGGTGGTTTTGTTTGTTAATTTCACCATTCACATAAACTTATGTAACCATATAAATAGCCAAATTAAGGTGTATCCATATGAATGGCCCACCCTGTACTGTGGCCTCCTCCTCCCCAATAGCCACCCTATTCCTCTCCAGATTTATTTTCTTTAGCAGTTAGTGTGCAAAACCTGCACAGTGAATGTGAAAAAACAAATACGCCCAACTGCCACCGCCATAACAATTCACATGCACAACTCTTCTTCACCATGAAAAACATTTGTCGACCGCCATCTGTAAGAAAACAGAAGAGAGACAACACAGAAAAAGAGAAAACAACATACATGCATTTACGCATACAATGAAAGATATAAAATATTACACATTTGTAAAACTAAAGGATACTACAGGGTGGGCCATTTATATGGATACACCTGATCTATGTATACACCCCATATACAACATCATACCATCAATTTTTTTGTTCCAACAGTCTTGGAGTGATCTATCCAATGTGGGTTAGTGTCAGACCAATAGTGGTGGTTTTGTTTGTTAATTTCACCATTCACATAAAATTATGTAACCATATAAATAGCCAAATTAAGGTGTATCCATATGAATGGCCCACCCTGTACTGTGGCCTCCTCCTCCCCAATAGCCACCCTATTCCTCTCCAGATTTATCTTCTTTAACAGTTAGTGTGCAAAATCTGCACAGTGAATGTGAAGAAACAAATACGCCCAACTGCCACCGCCATAACAATTCACATGCACAACTCTTCTTCACCATGAAAAACACTTGTCGACCGCTATCTGTAAGAAAACAGAAGAGTGACAACACAAAAAAAAAGAGATACCAATTTACATGCATTACCACATTCAATAACAGATATAAACTACTACCCATGAAATGCACACAAAGTGACCTGTAAAAAAAGATTGTTTATATATGCATACATATCATACTGAAAAAGAGAAAAAAAATCAGACAAAAAGAGTAAGAAAGTTGCAAGGAGAAAGAACAAATACATGTTATAACAAACCCAATGCCAAACTCCTCTTCAACATGAAAAATACTTGTCGACCGGCCGCCATCTGTAAGAAAACAGAAGAGAGACAACACAGAAAAAGAGAAAACAGCATACATGCATTTACACATACAATGGAAGATATAAAATATTACACATTGCAAAACTAAAGAATACTACAGGGTGGGCCATTTATATGGATACACCTGATCTATGTATACACCCCATATACAACATCATACCATCAATTTTTTTGTTCCAACAGTCTTGGAGGGATCTATCCAATGTGGGTTAGTGTCAGACCAATAGTGGTGGTTTTGTTTGTTAATTTCACCATTCACATAAAATTATGTAACCATATAAATAGCCAAATTAAGGTGTATCCATATGAATGGCACACCCTGTACTGTGGCCTCCTCCTCCCCAATAGCCACCCTATTCCTCTCCAGATTTATTTTCTTTAGCAGTTAGTGTGCAAAACCTGCACAGTGAATGTGAAAAAACAAATACGCCCAACTGCCACCGCCATAACAATTCACATGCACAACTCTTCTTCACCATGAAAAACATTTGTCGACCGCCATCTGTAAGAAAACAGAAGAGAGACAACACAAAAAAAGAGATACCAATTTACATGCATTACCACATTCAATAACAGATATAAAATACTACCCATGAAATGCACACAAAGTGACCTGTAAAAAAAGATTGTTTATATATGCATACATATCATACTGAAAAAGAGAAAAAAAGTCAGACAAAAAGAGTAAGAAAGTTGCAAGGAGAAAGAACAAATACATGTTATAACAAACCCAATGCCAAACTCCTCTTCAACATGAAAAATACTTGTCGACCGGCCGCCATCTGTAAGAAAACAGAAGAGAGACAACACAGAAAAAGAGAAAACAGCATACATGCATTTACACATACAATGGAAGATATAAAATATTACACATTGCAAAACTAAAGAATACTACAGGGTGGGCCATTTATATGGATACACCTGATCTATGTATACACCCCATACACAACATCATACCATCAATTTTTTTGTTCCAACAGTCTTGGAGTGATCTATCCAATGTGGGTTAGTGTCAGACCAATAGTGGTGGTTTTGTTTGTTAATTTCACCATTCACATAAACTTATGTAACCATATAAATAGCCAAATTAAGGTGTATCCATATGAATGGCCCACCCTGTACTGTGGCCTCCTCCTCCCCAATAGCCACCCTATTCCTCTCCAGATTTATTTTCTTTAGCAGTTAGTGTGCAAAACCTGCACAGTGAATGTGAAAAAACAAATACGCCCAACTGCCACCGCCATAACAATTCACATGCACAACTCTTCTTCACCATGAAAAACATTTGTCGACCGCCATCTGTAAGAAAACAGAAGAGAGACAACACAGAAAAAGAGAAAACAACATACATGCATTTACGCATACAATGAAAGATATAAAATATTACACATTTGTAAAACTAAAGGATACTACAGGGTGGGCCATTTATATGGATACACCTGATCTATGTATACACCCCATATACAACATCATACCATCAATTTTTTTGTTCCAACAGTCTTGGAGTGATCTATCCAATGTGGGTTAGTGTCAGACCAATAGTGGTGGTTTTGTTTGTTAATTTCACCATTCACATAAAATTATGTAACCATATAAATAGCCAAATTAAGGTGTATCCATATGAATGGCCCACCCTGTACTGTGGCCTCCTCCTCCCCAATAGCCACCCTATTCCTCTCCAGATTTATCTTCTTTAACAGTTAGTGTGCAAAATCTGCACAGTGAATGTGAAGAAACAAATACGCCCAACTGCCACCGCCATAACAATTCACATGCACAACTCTTCTTCACCATGAAAAACACTTGTCGACCGCTATCTGTAAGAAAACAGAAGAGTGACAACACAAAAAAAAAGAGATACCAATTTACATGCATTACCACATTCAATAACAGATATAAACTACTACCCATGAAATGCACACAAAGTGACCTGTAAAAAAAGATTGTTTATATATGCATACATATCATACTGAAAAAGAGAAAAAAAATCAGACAAAAAGAGTAAGAAAGTTGCAAGGAGAAAGATCAAATACATGTTATAACAAACCCAATGCCAAACTCCTCTTCAACATGAAAAATACTTGTCGACCGGCCGCCATCTGTAAGAAAACAGAAGAGAGACAACACAGAAAAAGAGAAAACAGCATACATGCATTTACACATACAATGGAAGATATAAAATATTACACATTGCAAAACTAAAGAATACTACAGGGTGGGCCATTTATATGGATACACCTGATCTATGTATACACCCCATATACAACATCATACCATCAATTATTTTGTTCCAACAGTCTTGGAGTGATCTATCCAATGTGGGTTAGTGTCAGACCAATAGTGGTGGTTTTGTTTGTTAATTTCACCATTCACATAAACTTATGTAATCATATAAATAGCCAAATTAAGGTGTATCCATATGAATGGCCCACCCTGTACTGTGGCCTCCTCCTCCCCAATAGCCACCCTATTCCTCTCCAGATTTATTTTCTTTAACAGTTAGTGTGCAAAACCTGCACAGTGAATGTGAAAAAACAAATACGCCCAACTGCCACCGCCATAACAATTCACATGCACAACTCTTCTTCACCATGAAAAACATTTGTCGCCCGCCATCTGTAAGAAAACAGAAGAGAGACAACACAGAAAAAGAGAAAACAACATACATGCATTTACGCACACAATGAAAGATATAAAATATTACACATTTGTAAAACTAAAGGATACTACAGGGTGGGCCATTTATATGGATACACCTGATCTATGTATTCACCCCATATACAACATCATACCATCAATTTTTTTGTTCCAACAGTCTTGGAGGGATCTATCCAATGTGGGTTAGTGTCAGACCAATAGTGGTGGTTTTGTTTGTTAATTTCACCATTTACATAAACTTATGTAACCATATAAATAGCCAAATTAAGGTGTATACATATGAATGGCCCACCCTGTACTGTGGCCTCCTCCTCCCCAATAGCCACCCTATTCTTCTCCAGATTTATTTTCTTTAACAGTTAGTGTGCAAAACCTGCACAGTGAATGTGAAAAACCAAATACGCCCAACTGCCACCGCCATAACAATTCACATGCACAACTCTTCTTCACCATGAAAAACATTTGTCGACCGCCATCTGTAAGAAAACAGAAGAGAGACAACACAGAAAAAGAGAAAACATGATACATGCATTTACACATACAATGGAAGATATAAAATATTACACATTTGCAAAACTAAAGGATACTACAGGGTGGTCCATTTATATGGATACACCTGATCTATGTATACACCCCATATACAACATCATACCATCAATTTTTTTGTTCCAACAGTCTTGAAGGGATCTATCCAATGTGGGTTAGTGTCAGACCAATAGTGGTGGTTTTGTTTGTTAATTTCACCATTCACATAAAATTATGTAACCATATAAATAGCCAAATTAAGGTGTATCCATATGAATGGCCCACCCTGTACTGTGGCCTCCTCCTCCCCAATAGCCACCCTATTCCTCTCCAGATTTATTTTCTTTAACAGTTAGTGTGCAAAATCTGCACAGTGAATGTGAAGAAACAAATACGCCCAACTGCCACCGCCATAACAATTCACATGCACAACTCTTCTTCACCATGAAAAACACTTGTCGACCGCTATCTGTAAGAAAACAGAAGAGCGACAACACAAAAAAAGAGATACCAATTTACATGCATTACCACATTCAATAACAGATATAAAATACTACCCATGAAATGCACACAAAGTGACCTGTAAAAAAAGATTGTTTATATATGTATACATATCATACTGAAAAAGAGAAAAAAAGTCAGACAAAAAGAGTAAGAAAGTTGCAAGGAGAAAGAACAAATACATGTTATAACAAACCCAATGCCAAAAAATACTTGTCGACCGGCCGCCATCTGTAAGAAAACAGAAGAGAGACAACACAGAAAAAGAGAAAACAGCATACATGCATTTACACATACAATGGAAGATATAAAATATTACACATTGCAAAACTAAAGAATACTACAGGGTGGGCCATTTATATGGATACACCTGATCTATGTATACACCCCATATACAACATCATACCATCAATTTTTTTGTTCCAACAGTCTTGGAGTGATCTATCCAATGTGGGTTAGTGTCAGACCAATAGTGGTGGTTTTGTTTGTTAATTTCACCATTCACATAAACTTATGTAACCATATACTGTATATGCATACATATCATACTGAAAAAGAGAAAAAAAGTCAGACTGTAACGATTGTGGAATCGTCTCCGTGGTCAGCGCACCAGACGTGCGCTGACGCGGAGGATTTCCTCCACAAGCGTATTATTGCGGACACCCAGGCTAGGTGCTATGCACCCGCAGAGGGCAATTCCCACCGGCAGATGGCGCTGTGGAGTGCAGGCGAACACAGCCGCTGCACAGCTGCAGATGCCAAATGGGAATTGTACAGATCCGGGACAAGGTACAATCAGGCAGGGCTGGATAGCCCACAGGGAACAGAGCAAAAGGACAGAACCAATGTGTGCCCACCAAATTAGTCCCCACCCAGCGACGGCGAACACACAACGGCGGAAACGAAGTAGGAAACGCAATCGCAAGAATGGCGATTGCCAATAGCGACACAAGACTGAGCAGGACAGAGCACAAGGGTAGCAAAGGCACAGCAAATAATACAATAAGGAGATACGGAAAATAACAAATGCTAGCTAACCGCGAACACCGCACTCATTCGCAACAGTGCACGCGGTTATGCGCGGTCTCCACGTGATAAGCACAATAGAGACAAGCACGCCTAACTAACCATTAACAGACAAACATGAAACAGAGGACGCGAGCGCTTGCTTAACGGTTACCTCACCGAGCCTCCAGCAAGCGCAGCAGACAAGACAGACACACGAAAACAGGGACAAGCGACAGAAGGATCCCCAGCTCTAGCGAAAAGTGGCTAGCGCGATCCCAGAAGACAGAACAGAAGGATCCCCAGCGCTAGCGAAAAGTAGCTAGCGCGATCCCAGGAGACAGTAGCAGAACAGAAGGATCCCCAGCGCTAGCGAAAAGTGGCTAGTGCGATCCCAGAAGACAGAACAGAAGGATCCCCAGCGCTAGCGAAAAGTAGCTAGCGTGATCCCAGGAGACAGAACAGAAGGATCCCCAGCACTAGCGCTAGGGCGAGTGCGATCCAAACACACGGCAGACAGAACAGATGAGGTAGGCAGAAACAACCGCTGTTCCAACCTACACTCCAGACTCAATCAGAAGGATCCACAGCCGCTAACGCTAGGGCTTGTACGATCCAAACACAAGACAGACGGAACAGGCAAAACAGATAATACAACCTGACTGGACTAGAAGGGGAGCCTAAAGCACCCCCCAGGAATTAACTATACTAGATAGCAATGGCTGACACTCCAGCAGTGTCCATCAGGAACAGACCATGGAAGGGAAATGTCCAGCAAAGCATTCTAGGAGCAGCATGCTTTTATAGTGCCAGTCATCAAAAGAAGGCAGGTAACGGATTTGCATGACTAATGTATGCAAATCCCTCAGCAACACAAGCTGCAAAACTGACAGAAAGTCTCTCTTAAAGAGACCTGCAGAATGCAGACGTGAACAGTGGTCAAAACGCTGCCTGTCTGCACAGGCAGCTGAGCAGATTCTCACACAGACAAAAAGAGTAAGAAAGTTGCAAGGAGAAAGAACAAATACATGTTATAACAAACCCAATGCCAAACTCCTCTTCAACATGAAAAATACTTGTCGACCGGCCGCCATCTGTAAGAAAACAGAAGAGAGACAACACAGAAAAAGAGAAAACAGCATACATGCATTTACACATACAATGGAAGATATAAAATATTACACATTGCAAAACTAAAGAATACTACAGGGTGGGCCATTTATATGGATACACCTGATCTATGTATACACCCCATATACAACATCATACCATCAATTTTTCTGTTCCAACAGTCTTGGAGTGATCTATCCAATGTGGGTTAGTGTCAGACCAATAGTGGTGGTTTTGTTTGTTAATTTCACCATTCACATAAACTTATGTAACCATATAAATAGCCAAATTAAGGTGTATCCATATGAATGGCCCACCCTGTACTGTGGCCTCCTCCTCCCCAATAGCCACCCTATTCCTCTCCAGATTTATTTTCTTTAACAGTTAGTGTGCAAAACCTGCACAGTGAATGTGAAAAAACAAATACGCCCAACTGCCACCGCCATAACAATTCACATGCACAACTCTTCTTCACCATGAAAAACATTTGTCGACCGCTATCTGTAAGAAAACAGAAGAGCGACAACACAAAAAAAGAGATACCAATTTACATGCATTACCACATTCAATAACAGATATAAAATACTACCCATGAAATTCACACAAAGTGACCTGTAAAAAAAGATTGTTTATATATGTATACATATCATACTGAAAAAGAGAAAAAAAGTCAGACAAAAAGAGTAAGAAAGTTGCAAGGAGAAAGAACAAATACATGTTATAACAAACCCAATGCCAAACTCCTCTTCAACATGAAAAATACTTGTCGACCGGCCGCCATCTGTAAGAAAACAGAAGAGAGACAACACAGAAAAAGAGAAAACAGCATACATGCATTTACACATACAATGGAAGATATAAAATATTACACATTGCAAAACTAAAGAATACTACAGGGTGGGCCATTTATATGGATACACCTGATCTATGTATACACCCCATATACAACATCATACCATCAATTTTTTTGTTCCAACAGTCTTGGAGTGATCTATCCAATGTGGGTTAGTGTCAGACCAATAGTGGTGGTTTTGTTTGTTAATTTCACCATTCACATAAACTTATGTAACCATATACTGTATATGCATACATATCATACTGAAAAAGAGAAAAAAAGTCAGACTGTAACGATTGTGGAATCGTCTCCGTGGTCAGCGCACCAGACGTGCGCTGACGCGGAGGATTTCCTCCACAAGCGTATTATTGCGGACACCCAGGCTAGGTGCTATGCACCCACAGAGGGCAATTCCCACCGGCAGATGGCGCTGTGGAGTGCAGGCGAACACAGCCGCTGCACAGCTGCAGATGCCAAATGGGAATTGTACAGATCCGGGACAAGGTACAATCAGGCAGGGCTGGATAGCCCACAGGGAACAGAGCAAAAGGACAGAACCAATGTGTGCCCACCAAATTAGTCCCCACCCAGCGACGGCGAACACACAACGGCGGAAACGAAGTAGGAAACGCAATCGCAAGAATGGCGATTGCCAATAGCGACACAAGACTGAGCAGGACAGAGCACAAGGGTAGCAAAGGCACAGCAAATAATACAATAAGGAGATACGGAAAATAACAAATGCTAGCTAACCGCGAACACCGCACTCATTCGCAACAGTGCACGCGGTTATGCGCGGTCTCCACGTGATAAGCACAATAGAGACAAGCACGCCTAACTAACCATTAACAGACAAACATGAAACAGAGGACGCGAGCGCTTGCTTAACGGTTACCTCACCGAGCCTCCAGCAAGCGCAGCAGACAAGACAGACACACGAAAACAGGGACAAGCGACAGAAGGATCCCCAGCGCTAGCGAAAAGTGGCTAGCGCGATCCCAGAAGACAGAACAGAAGGATCCCCAGCGCTAGCGAAAAGTAGCTAGCGCGATCCCAGGAGACAGTAGCAGAACAGAAGGATCCCCAGCGCTAGCGAAAAGTGGCTAGTGCGATCCCAGAAGACAGAACAGAAGGATCCCCAGCGCTAGCGAAAAGTAGCTAGCGTGATCCCAGGAGACAGAACAGAAGGATCCCCAGCACTAGCGCTAGGGCGAGTGCGATCCAAACACACGGCAGACAGAACAGATGAGGTAGGCAGAAACAACCGCTGTTCCAACCTACACTCCAGACTCAATCAGAAGGATCCACAGCCGCTAACGCTAGGGCTTGTACGATCCAAACACAAGACAGACGGAACAGGCAAAACAGATAATACAACCTGACTGGACTAGAAGGGGAGCCTAAAGCACCCCCCAGGAATTAACTATACTAGATAGCAATGGCTGACACTCCAGCAGTGTCCATCAGGAACAGACCATGGAAGGGAAATGTCCAGCAAAGCATTCTAGGAGCAGCATGCTTTTATAGTGCCAGTCATCAAAAGAAGGCAGGTAACGGATTTGCATGACTAATGTATGCAAATCCCTCAGCAACACAAGCTGCAAAACTGACAGAAAGTCTCTCTTAAAGAGACCTGCAGAATGCAGACGTGAACAGTGGTCAAAACGCTGCCTGTCTGCACAGGCAGCTGAGCAGATTCTCACACAGACAAAAAGAGTAAGAAAGTTGCAAGGAGAAAGAACAAATACATGTTATAACAAACCCAATGCCAAACTCCTCTTCAACATGAAAAATACTTGTCGACCGGCCGCCATCTGTAAGAAAACAGAAGAGAGACAACACAGAAAAAGAGAAAACAGCATACATGCATTTACACATACAATGGAAGATATAAAATATTACACATTGCAAAACTAAAGAATACTACAGGGTGGGCCATTTATATGGATACACCTGATCTATGTATACACCCCATATACAACATCATACCATCAATTTTTCTGTTCCAACAGTCTTGGAGTGATCTATCCAATGTGGGTTAGTGTCAGACCAATAGTGGTGGTTTTGTTTGTTAATTTCACCATTCACATAAACTTATGTAACCATATAAATAGCCAAATTAAGGTGTATCCATATGAATGGCCCACCCTGTACTGTGGCCTCCTCCTCCCCAATAGCCACCCTATTCCTCTCCAGATTTATTTTCTTTAACAGTTAGTGTGCAAAACCTGCACAGTGAATGTGAAAAAACAAATACGCCCAACTGCCACCGCCATAACAATTCACATGCACAACTCTTCTTCACCATGAAAAACATTTGTCGACCGCCATCTGTAAGAAAACAGAAGAGAGACAACACAAAAAAAGAGATACCAATTTACATGCATTACCACATTCAATAACAGATATAAAATACTACCCATGAAATGCACACAAAGTGACATGTAAAAAAAGATTGTTTATATATGCATACATATCATACTGAAAAAGAGAAAAAAAGTCAGACAAAAAGAGTAAGAAAGTTGCAAGGAGAAAGAACAAATACATGTTATAACAAACCCAATGCCAAACTCCTCTTCAACATGAAAAATACTTGTCGACCGGCCGCCATCTGTAAGAAAACAGAAGAGAGACAACACTGAAAAAGAGAAAACAACATACATGCATTTACGCACACAATGAAAGATATAAAATATTACACATTTGTAAAACTAAAGGATACTACAGGGTGGGCCATTTATATGGATACACCTGATCTATGTATACACCCCATATACAACATCATACCATCAATTTTTTTGTTCCAACAGTCTTGGAGGGATCTATCCAATGTGGGTTAGTGTCAGACCAATAGTGGTGGTTTTGTTTGTTAATTTCACCATTCACATAAAATTATGTAACCATATAAATAGCCAAATTAAGGTGTATCCATATGAATGGCACACCCTGTACTGTGGCCTCCTCCTCCCCAATAGCCACCCTATTCCTCTCCAGATTTATTTTCTTTAGCAGTTAGTGTGCAAAACCTGCACAGTGAATGTGAAAAAACAAATACGCCCAACTGCCACCGCCATAACAATTCACATGCACAACTCTTCTTCACCATGAAAAACATTTGTCGACCGCCATCTGTAAGAAAACAGAAGAGAGACAACACAAAAAAAGAGATACCAATTTACATGCATTACCACATTCAATAACAGATATAAAATACTACCCATGAAATGCACACAAAGTGACCTGTAAAAAAAGATTGTTTATATATGCATACATATCATACTGAAAAAGAGAAAAAAGTCAGACAAAAAGAGTAAGAAAGTTGCAAGGAGAAAGAACAAATACATGTTATAACAAACCCAATGCCAAACTCCTCTTCAACATGAAAAATACTTGTCGACCGGCCGCCATCTGTAAGAAAACAGAAGAGAGACAACACAGAAAAAGAGAAAACAACATACATGCATTTACACATACAATGGAAGATATAAAATATTACACATTGCAAAACTAAAGAATACTACAGGGTGGGCCATTTATATGGATACACCTGATCTATGTATACACCCCATATACAACATCATACCATCAATTTTTTTGTTCCAACAGTCTTGGAGGGATCTATCCAATGTGGGTTAGTGTCAGACCAATAGTGGTGGTTTTGTTTGTTAATTTAACCATTCACATAAAATTATGTAACCATATAAATAGCCAAATTAAGGTGTATCCATATGAATGGCACACCCTGTACTGTGGCCTCCTCCTCCCCAATAGCCACCCTATTCCTCTCCAGATTTATTTTCTTTAGCAGTTAGTGTGCAAAACCTGCACAGTGAATGTGAAAAAACAAATACGCCCAACTGCCACCGCCATAACAATTCACATGCACAACTCTTCTTCACCATGAAAAACATTTGTCGACCGCCATCTGTAAGAAAACAGAAGAGAGACAACACAAAAAAAGAGATACCAATTTACATGCATTACCACATTCAATAACAGATATAAAATACTACCCATGAAATGCACACAAAGTGACCTGTAAAAAAAGATTGTTTATATATGCATACATATCATACTGAAAAAGAGAAAAAAAGTCAGACAAAAAGAGTAAGAAAGTTGCAAGGAGAAAGAACAAATACATGTTATAACAAACCCAATGCCAAACTCCTCTTCAACATGAAAAATACTTGTCGACCGGCCGCCATCTGTAAGAAAACAGAAGAGAGACAACACAGAAAAAGAGAAAACAGCATACATGCATTTACACATACAATGGAAGATATAAAATATTACACATTGCAAAACTAAAGAATACTACAGGGTGGGCCATTTATATGGATACACCTGATCTATGTATACACCCCATATACAACATCATACCATCAATTTTTTTGTTCCAACAGTCTTGGAGTGATCTATCCAATGTGGGTTAGTGTCAGACCAATAGTGGTGGTTTTGTTTGTTAATTTCACCATTCACATAAACTTATGTAACCATATAAATAGCCAAATTAAGGTGTATCCATATGAATGGCCCACCCTGTACTGTGGCCTCCTCCTCCCCAATAGCCACCCTATTCCTCTCCAGATTTATTTTCTTTAGCAGTTAGTGTGCAAAACCTGCACAGTGAATGTGAAAAAACAAATACGCCCAACTGCCACCGCCATAACAATTCACATGCACAACTCTTCTTCACCATGAAAAACATTTGTCGACCGCCATCTGTAAGAAAACAGAAGAGAGACAACACAGAAAAAGAGAAAACAACATACATGCATTTACGCATACAATGAAAGATATAAAATATTACACATTTGTAAAACTAAAGGATACTACAGGGTGGGCCATTTATATGGATACACCTGATCTATGTATACACCCCATACACAACATCATACCATCAATTTTTTTGTTCCAACAGTCTTGGAGGGATCTATCCAATGTGGGTTAGTGTCAGACCAATAGTGGTGGTTTTGTTTGTTAATTTCACCATTCACATAAACTTATATAACCATATAAATAGCCAAATTAAGGTGTATCCATATGAATGGCCCACCCTGTACTGTGGCCTCCTCCTCCCCAATAGCCACCCTATTCCTCTCCAGATTTATTTTCTTTAGCAGTTAGTGTGCAAAACCTGCACAGTGAATGTGAAAAAACAAATACGCCCAACTGCCACCGCCATAACAATTCACATGCACAACTCTTCTTCACCATGAAAAACATTTGCCGACCGCCATCTGTGGGAAAACAGAAGAGAGACAACACAAAAAAAGAGATACCAATTTACATGCATTACCACATTCAATAACAGATATAAAATACTACCCATGAAATGCACATAAAGTGACCTGTAAAAAAAGATTGTTTATATATGCATACATATCATACTGAAAAAGAGAAAAAAAGTCAGACAAAAAGAGTAAGAAAGTTGCAAGGAGAAAGAACAAATACATGTTATAACAAACCCAATGCCAAACTCCTTTTCAACATGAAAAATACTTGTCGACCGGCCGCCATCTGTAAGAAAACAGAAGAGAGACAACACAGAAAAAGAGAAAACAGCATACATGCATTTACACATACAATGGAAGATATAAAATATTACACATTGCAAAACTAAAGAATACTACAGGGTGGGCCATTTATATGGATACACCTGATCTATGTATACACCCCATATACAACATCATACCATCAATTTTTCTGTTCCAACAGTCTTGGAGTGATCTATCCAATGTGGGTTAGTGTCAGACCAATAGTGGTGGTTTTGTTTGTTAATTTCACCATTCACATAAACTTATGTAACCATATAAATAGCCAAATTAAGGTGTATCCATATGAATGGCCCACCCTGTACTGTGGCCTCCTCCTCCCCAATAGCCACCCTATTCCTCTCCAGATTTATTTTCTTTAACAGTTAGTGTGCAAAACCTGCACAGTGAATGTGAAAAAACAAATACGCCCAACTGCCACCGCCATAACAATTCACATGCACAACTCTTCTTCACCATGAAAAACATTTGTCGACCGCCATCTGTAAGAAAACAGAAGAGAGACAACACAAAAAAAGAGATACCAATTTACATGCATTACCACATTCAATAACAGATATAAAATACTACCCATGAAATGCACACAAAGTGACATGTAAAAAAAGATTGTTTATATATGCATACATATCATACTGAAAAAGAGAAAAAAAGTCAGACAAAAAGAGTAAGAAAGTTGCAAGGAGAAAGAACAAATACATGTTATAACAAACCCAATGCCAAACTCCTCTTCAACATGAAAAATACTTGTCGACCGGCCGCCATCTGTAAGAAAACAGAAGAGAGACAACACTGAAAAAGAGAAAACAACATACATGCATTTACGCACACAATGAAAGATATAAAATATTACACATTTGTAAAACTAAAGGATACTACAGGGTGGGCCATTTATATGGATACACCTGATCTATGTATACACCCCATATACAACATCATACCATCAATTTTTTTGTTCCAACAGTCTTGGAGGGATCTATCCAATGTGGGTTAGTGTCAGACCAATAGTGGTGGTTTTGTTTGTTAATTTCACCATTCACATAAAATTATGTAACCATATAAATAGCCAAATTAAGGTGTATCCATATGAATGGCACACCCTGTACTGTGGCCTCCTCCTCCCCAATAGCCACCCTATTCCTCTCCAGATTTATTTTCTTTAGCAGTTAGTGTGCAAAACCTGCACAGTGAATGTGAAAAAACAAATACGCCCAACTGCCACCGCCATAACAATTCACATGCACAACTCTTCTTCACCATGAAAAACATTTGTCGACCGCCATCTGTAAGAAAACAGAAGAGAGACAACACAAAAAAAGAGATACCAATTTACATGCATTACCACATTCAATAACAGATATAAAATACTACCCATGAAATGCACACAAAGTGACCTGTAAAAAAAGATTGTTTATATATGCATACATATCATACTGAAAAAGAGAAAAAAAGTCAGACAAAAAGAGTAAGAAAGTTGCAAGGAGAAAGAACAAATACATGTTATAACAAACCCAATGCCAAACTCCTCTTCAACATGAAAAATACTTGTCGACCGGCCGCCATCTGTAAGAAAACAGAAGAGAGACAACACAGAAAAAGAGAAAACAACATACATGCATTTACACATACAATGGAAGATATAAAATATTACACATTGCAAAACTAAAGAATACTACAGGGTGGGCCATTTATATGGATACACCTGATCTATGTATACACCCCATATACAACATCATACCATCAATTTTTTTGTTCCAACAGTCTTGGAGGGATCTATCCAATGTGGGTTAGTGTCAGACCAATAGTGGTGGTTTTGTTTGTTAATTTAACCATTCACATAAAATTATGTAACCATATAAATAGCCAAATTAAGGTGTATCCATATGAATGGCACACCCTGTACTGTGGCCTCCTCCTCCCCAATAGCCACCCTATTCCTCTCCAGATTTATTTTCTTTAGCAGTTAGTGTGCAAAACCTGCACAGTGAATGTGAAAAAACAAATACGCCCAACTGCCACCGCCATAACAATTCACATGCACAACTCTTCTTCACCATGAAAAACATTTGTCGACCGCCATCTGTAAGAAAACAGAAGAGAGACAACACAAAAAAAGAGATACCAATTTACATGCATTACCACATTCAATAACAGATATAAAATACTACCCATGAAATGCACACAAAGTGACCTGTAAAAAAAGATTGTTTATATATGCATACATATCATACTGAAAAAGAGAAAAAAAGTCAGACAAAAAGAGTAAGAAAGTTGCAAGGAGAAAGAACAAATACATGTTATAACAAACCCAATGCCAAACTCCTCTTCAACATGAAAAATACTTGTCGACCGGCCGCCATCTGTAAGAAAACAGAAGAGAGACAACACAGAAAAAGAGAAAACAGCATACATGCATTTACACATACAATGGAAGATATAAAATATTACACATTGCAAAACTAAAGAATACTACAGGGTGGGCCATTTATATGGATACACCTGATCTATGTATACACCCCATATACAACATCATACCATCAATTTTTTTGTTCCAACAGTCTTGGAGTGATCTATCCAATGTGGGTTAGTGTCAGACCAATAGTGGTGGTTTTGTTTGTTAATTTCACCATTCACATAAACTTATGTAACCATATAAATAGCCAAATTAAGGTGTATCCATATGAATGGCCCACCCTGTACTGTGGCCTCCTCCTCCCCAATAGCCACCCTATTCCTCTCCAGATTTATTTTCTTTAGCAGTTAGTGTGCAAAACCTGCACAGTGAATGTGAAAAAACAAATACGCCCAACTGCCACCGCCATAACAATTCACATGCACAACTCTTCTTCACCATGAAAAACATTTGTCGACCGCCATCTGTAAGAAAACAGAAGAGAGACAACACAGAAAAAGAGAAAACAACATACATGCATTTACGCATACAATGAAAGATATAAAATATTACACATTTGTAAAACTAAAGGATACTACAGGGTGGGCCATTTATATGGATACACCTGATCTATGTATACACCCCATACACAACATCATACCATCAATTTTTTTGTTCCAACAGTCTTGGAGGGATCTATCCAATGTGGGTTAGTGTCAGACCAATAGTGGTGGTTTTGTTTGTTAATTTCACCATTCACATAAACTTATATAACCATATAAATAGCCAAATTAAGGTGTATCCATATGAATGGCCCACCCTGTACTGTGGCCTCCTCCTCCCCAATAGCCACCCTATTCCTCTCCAGATTTATTTTCTTTAGCAGTTAGTGTGCAAAACCTGCACAGTGAATGTGAAAAAACAAATACGCCCAACTGCCACCGCCATAACAATTCACATGCACAACTCTTCTTCACCATGAAAAACATTTGCCGACCGCCATCTGTGGGAAAACAGAAGAGAGACAACACAAAAAAAGAGATACCAATTTACATGCATTACCACATTCAATAACAGATATAAAATACTACCCATGAAATGCACATAAAGTGACCTGTAAAAAAAGATTGTTTATATATGCATACATATCATACTGAAAAAGAGAAAAAAAGTCAGACAAAAAGAGTAAGAAAGTTGCAAGGAGAAAGAACAAATACATGTTATAACAAACCCAATGCCAAACTCCTTTTCAACATGAAAAATACTTGTCGACCGGCCGCCATCTGTAAGAAAACAGAAGAGAGACAACACAGAAAAAGAGAAAACAGCATACATGCATTTACACATACAATGGAAGATATAAAATATTACACATTGCAAAACTAAAGAATACTACAGGGTGGGCCATTTATATGGATACACCTGATCTATGTATACACCCCATATACAACATCATACCATCAATTTTTTTGTTCCAACAGTCTTGGAGTGATCTATCCAATGTGGGTTAGTGTCAGACCAATAGTGGTGGTTTTGTTTGTTAATTTCACCATTCACATAAACTTATGTAACCATATAAATAGCCAAATTAAGGTGTATCCATATGAATGGCCCACCCTGTACTGTGGCCTCCTCCTCCCCAATAGCCACCCTATTCCTCTCCAGATTTATTTTCTTTAGCAGTTAGTGTGCAAAACCTGCACAGTGAATGTGAAAAAACAAATACGCCCAACTGCCACCGCCATAACAATTCACATGCACAACTCTTCTTCACCATGAAAAACATTTGTCGACCGCCATCTGTAAGAAAACAGAAGAGAGACAACACAGAAAAAGAGAAATCAACATACATGCATTTACGCATACAATGAAAGATATAAAATATTACACATTTGTAAAACTAAAGGATACTACAGGGTGGGCCATTTATATGGATACACCTGATCTATGTATACACCCCATATACAACATCATACCATCAATTTTTTTGTTCCAACAGTCTTGGAGTGATCTATCCAATGTGGGTTAGTGTCAGACCAATAGTGGTGGTTTTGTTTGTTAATTTCACAATTCACATAAAATTATGTAACCATATAAATAGCCAAATTAAGGTGTATCCATATGAATGGCCCACCCTGTACTGTGGCCTCCTCCTCCTCCCCAATAGCCACCCTATTCCTCTCCAGATTTATCTTCATTAACAGTTAGTGTGCAAAATCTGCACAGTGAATGTGAAGAAACAAATACGCCCAACTGCCACCGCCATAACAATTCACATGCACAACTCTTCTTCATCATGAAAAACATTTGTCGCCCGCCATCTGTAAGAAAACAGAAGAGAGACAACACAGAAAAAGAGAAAACAACATACATGCATTTACGCACACAATGAAAGATACAAAATATTACACATTTGTAAAACTAAAGGATACTACAGGGTGGGCCATTTATATGGATACACCTGATCTATGTATTCACCCCATATACAACATCATACCATCAATTTTTTTGTTCCAACAGTCTTGGAGGGATCTATCCAATGTGGGTTAGTGTCAGACCAATAGTGGTGGTTTTGTTTGTTAATTTCACCATTCACATAAAATTATGTAACCATATAAATAGCCAAATTAAGGTGTATCCATATGAATGGCACACCCTGTACTGTGGCCTCCTCCTCCCCAATAGCCACCCTATTCCTCTCCAGATTTATTTTCTTTAGCAGTTAGTGTGCAAAACCTGCACAGTGAATGTGAAAAAACAAATACGCCCAACTGCCACCGCCATAACAATTCACATGCACAACTCTTCTTCACCATGAAAAACATTTGTCGACCGCCATCTGTAAGAAAACAGAAGAGAGACAACACAAAAAAAGAGATACCAATTTACATGCATTACCACATTCAATAACAGATATAAAATACTACCCATGAAATGCACACAAAGTGACCTGTAAAAAAAGATTGTTTATATATGCATACATATCATACTGAAAAAGAGAAAAAAAAGTCAGACAAAAAGAGTAAGAAAGTTGCAAGGAGAAAGAACAAATACATGTTATAACAAACCCAATGCCAAACTCCTCTTCAACATGAAAAATACTTGTCGACCGGCCGCCATCTGTAAGAAAACAGAAGAGAGACAACACAGAAAAAGAGAAAACAGCATACATGCATTTACACATACAATGGAAGATATAAAATATTACACATTGCAAAACTAAAGAATACTACAGGGTGGGCCATTTATATGGATACACCTGATCTATGTATACACCCCATATACAACATCATACCATCAATTTTTTTGTTCCAACAGTCTTGGAGGGATCTATCCAATGTGGGTTAGTGTCAGACCAATAGTGGTGGTTTTGTTTGTTAATTTCACCATTCACATAAAATTATGTAACCATATAAATAGCCAAATTAAGGTGTATCCATATGAATGGCACACCCTGTACTGTGGCCTCCTCCTCCCCAATAGCCACCCTATTCCTCTCCAGATTTATTTTCTTTAGCAGTTAGTGTGCAAAACCTGCACAGTGAATGTGAAAAAACAAATACGCCCAACTGCCACCGCCATAACAATTCACATGCACAACTCTTCTTCACCATGAAAAACATTTGTCGACCGCCATCTGTAAGAAAACAGAAGAGAGACAACACAAAAAAAGAGATACCAATTTACATGCATTACCACATTCAATAACAGATATAAAATACTACCCATGAAATGCACACAAAGTGACCTGTAAAAAAAGATTGTTTATATATGCATACATATCATACTGAAAAAGAGAAAAAAAGTCAGACAAAAAGAGTAAGAAAGTTGCAAGGAGAAAGAACAAATACATGTTATAACAAACCCAATGCCAAACTCCTCTTCAACATGAAAAATACTTGTCGACCGGCCGCCATCTGTAAGAAAACAGAAGAGAGACAACACAGAAAAAGAGAAAACAGCATACATGCATTTACACATACAATGGAAGATATAAAATATTACACATTGCAAAACTAAAGAATACTACAGGGTGGGCCATTTATATGGATACACCTGATCTATGTATACACCCCATACACAACATCATACCATCAATTTTTTTGTTCCAACAGTCTTGGAGTGATCTATCCAATGTGGGTTAGTGTCAGACCAATAGTGGTGGTTTTGTTTGTTAATTTCACCATTCACATAAACTTATGTAACCATATAAATAGCCAAATTAAGGTGTATCCATATGAATGGCCCACCCTGTACTGTGGCCTCCTCCTCCCCAATAGCCACCCTATTCCTCTCCAGATTTATTTTCTTTAGCAGTTAGTGTGCAAAACCTGCACAGTGAATGTGAAAAAACAAATACGCCCAACTGCCACCGCCATAACAATTCACATGCACAACTCTTCTTCACCATGAAAAACATTTGTCGACCGCCATCTGTAAGAAAACAGAAGAGAGACAACACAGAAAAAGAGAAAACAACATACATGCATTTACGCATACAATGAAAGATATAAAATATTACACATTTGTAAAACTAAAGGATACTACAGGGTGGGCCATTTATATGGATACACCTGATCTATGTATACACCCCATATACAACATCATACCATCAATTTTTTTGTTCCAACAGTCTTGGAGTGATCTATCCAATGTGGGTTAGTGTCAGACCAATAGTGGTGGTTTTGTTTGTTAATTTCACCATTCACATAAAATTATGTAACCATATAAATAGCCAAATTAAGGTGTATCCATATGAATGGCCCACCCTGTACTGTGGCCTCCTCCTCCCCAATAGCCACCCTATTCCTCTCCAGATTTATCTTCTTTAACAGTTAGTGTGCAAAATCTGCACAGTGAATGTGAAGAAACAAATACGCCCAACTGCCACCGCCATAACAATTCACATGCACAACTCTTCTTCACCATGAAAAACACTTGTCGACCGCTATCTGTAAGAAAACAGAAGAGTGACAACACAAAAAAAAAGAGATACCAATTTACATGCATTACCACATTCAATAACAGATATAAACTACTACCCATGAAATGCACACAAAGTGACCTGTAAAAAAAGATTGTTTATATATGCATACATATCATACTGAAAAAGAGAAAAAAAATCAGACAAAAAGAGTAAGAAAGTTGCAAGGAGAAAGAACAAATACATGTTATAACAAACCCAATGCCAAACTCCTCTTCAACATGAAAAATACTTGTCGACCGGCCGCCATCTGTAAGAAAACAGAAGAGAGACAACACAGAAAAAGAGAAAACAGCATACATGCATTTACACATACAATGGAAGATATAAAATATTACACATTGCAAAACTAAAGAATACTACAGGGTACATTTCGTAGGGTTTCTTAGAAGTATATGATCTGGAGTGACAGGGAAGGGTGGAGGGAGGGGGGAGGGAGAAATGGGGGGGAGGGGGGAGGGGAGAAAGGACGATCAAGACAACCAGTCTCTCAAGACATTATAGAGGGAGTTTCTTATTGGACCTTTTAGTCTTAAATAATTTGGTTTGTAAAGTTACTTCCTGTGCGTTAAATATGTTAAGCTAAATACCTCATGGAGGGAATGAAACTTTGCTAATGTAACTTGTGAAAAGTCAAATAAAATGTTGTTTCAAAAAAAGAATACTACAGGGTGGGCCATTTATATGGATACACCTGATCTATGTATACACCCCATATACAACATCATACCATCAATTTTTTTGTTCCAACAGTCTTGGAGGGATCTATCCAATGTGGGTTAGTGTCAGACCAATAGTGGTGGTTTTGTTTGTTAATTTCACCATTCACATAAACTTATGTAACCATATAAATAGCCAAATTAAGGTGTATCCATATGAATGGCACACCCTGTACTGTGGCCTCCTCCTCCCCAATAGCCACCCTATTCCTCTCCAGATTTATTTTCTTTAGCAGTTAGTGTGCAAAACCTGCACAGTGAATGTGAAAAAACAAATACGCCCAACTGCCACCGCCATAACAATTCACATGCACAACTCTTCTTCACCATGAAAAACATTTGTCGACCGCCATCTGTAAGAAAACAGAAGAGAGACAACACAGAAAAAGAGAACTCAACATACATGCATTTACGCATACAATGAAAGATATAAAATATTACACATTTGTAAAACTAAAGGATACTACAGGGTGGGCCATTTATATGGATACACCTGATCTATGTATACACCCCATATACAACATCATACCATCAATTTTTTTGTTCCAACAGTCTTGGAGTGATCTATCCAATGTGGGTTAGTGTCAGACCAATAGTGGTGGTTTTGTTTGTTAATTTCACAATTCACATAAAATTATGTAACCATATAAATAGCCAAATTAAGGTGTATCCATATGAATGGCCCACCCTGTACTGTGGCCTCCTCCTCCTCCCCAATAGCCACCCTATTCCTCTCCAGATTTATCTTCTTTAACAGTTAGTGTGCAAAATCTGCACAGTGAATGTGAAGAAACAAATACGCCCAACTGCCACCGCCATAACAATTCACATGCACAACTCTTCTTCATCATGAAAAACATTTGTCGCCCGCCATCTGTAAGAAAACAGAAGAGAGACAACACAGAAAAAGAGAAAACAACATACATGCATTTACGCACACAATGAAAGATATAAAATATTACACATTTGTAAAACTAAAGGATACTACAGGGTGGGCCATTTATATGGATACACCTGATCTATGTATTCACCCCATATACAACATCATACCATCAATTTTTTTGTTCCAACAGTCTTGGAGGGATCTATCCAATGTGGGTTAGTGTCAGACCAATAGTGGTGGTTTTGTTTGTTAATTTCACCATTCACATAAAATTATGTAACCATATAAATAGCCAAATTAAGGTGTATCCATATGAATGGCACACCCTGTACTGTGGCCTCCTCCTCCCCAATAGCCACCCTATTCCTCTCCAGATTTATTTTCTTTAGCAGTTAGTGTGCAAAACCTGCACAGTGAATGTGAAAAAACAAATACGCCCAACTGCCACCGCCATAACAATTCACATGCACAACTCTTCTTCACCATGAAAAACATTTGTCGACCGCCATCTGTAAGAAAACAGAAGAGAGACAACACAAAAAAAGAGATACCAATTTACATGCATTACCACATTCAATAACAGATATAAAATACTACCCATGAAATGCACACAAAGTGACCTGTAAAAAAAGATTGTTTATATATGCATACATATCATACTGAAAAAGAGAAAAAAAGTCAGACAAAAAGAGTAAGAAAGTTGCAAGGAGAAAGAACAAATACATGTTATAACAAACCCAATGCCAAACTCCTCTTCAACATGAAAAATACTTGTCGACCGGCCGCCATCTGTAAGAAAACAGAAGAGAGACAACACAGAAAAAGAGAAAACAGCATACATGCATTTACACATACAATGGAAGATATAAAATATTACACATTGCAAAACTAAAGAATACTACAGGGTGGGCCATTTATATGGATACACCTGATCTATGTATACACCCCATATACAACATCATACCATCAATTTTTTTGTTCCAACAGTCTTGGAGGGATCTATCCAATGTGGGTTAGTGTCAGACCAATAGTGGTGGTTTTGTTTGTTAATTTCACCATTCACATAAAATTATGTAACCATATAAATAGCCAAATTAAGGTGTATCCATATGAATGGCACACCCTGTACTGTGGCCTCCTCCTCCCCAATAGCCACCCTATTCCTCTCCAGATTTATTTTCTTTAGCAGTTAGTGTGCAAAACCTGCACAGTGAATGTGAAAAAACAAATACGCCCAACTGCCACCGCCATAACAATTCACATGCACAACTCTTCTTCACCATGAAAAACATTTGTCGACCGCCATCTGTAAGAAAACAGAAGAGAGACAACACAAAAAAAGAGATACCAATTTACATGCATTACCACATTCAATAACAGATATAAAATACTACCCATGAAATGCACACAAAGTGACCTGTAAAAAAAGATTGTTTATATATGCATACATATCATACTGAAAAAGAGAAAAAAAGTCAGACAAAAAGAGTAAGAAAGTTGCAAGGAGAAAGAACAAATACATGTTATAACAAACCCAATGCCAAACTCCTCTTCAACATGAAAAATACTTGTCGACCGGCCGCCATCTGTAAGAAAACAGAAGAGAGACAACACAGAAAAAGAGAAAACAGCATACATGCATTTACACATACAATGGAAGATATAAAATATTACACATTGCAAAACTAAAGAATACTACAGGGTGGGCCATTTATATGGATACACCTGATCTATGTATACACCCCATACACAACATCATACCATCAATTTTTTTGTTCCAACAGTCTTGGAGTGATCTATCCAATGTGGGTTAGTGTCAGACCAATAGTGGTGGTTTTGTTTGTTAATTTCACCATTCACATAAACTTATGTAACCATATAAATAGCCAAATTAAGGTGTATCCATATGAATGGCCCACCCTGTACTGTGGCCTCCTCCTCCCCAATAGCCACCCTATTCCTCTCCAGATTTATTTTCTTTAGCAGTTAGTGTGCAAAACCTGCACAGTGAATGTGAAAAAACAAATACGCCCAACTGCCACCGCCATAACAATTCACATGCACAACTCTTCTTCACCATGAAAAACATTTGTCGACCGCCATCTGTAAGAAAACAGAAGAGAGACAACACAGAAAAAGAGAAAACAACATACATGCATTTACGCATACAATGAAAGATATAAAATATTACACATTTGTAAAACTAAAGGATACTACAGGGTGGGCCATTTATATGGATACACCTGATCTATGTATACACCCCATATACAACATCATACCATCAATTTTTTTGTTCCAACAGTCTTGGAGTGATCTATCCAATGTGGGTTAGTGTCAGACCAATAGTGGTGGTTTTGTTTGTTAATTTCACCATTCACATAAAATTATGTAACCATATAAATAGCCAAATTAAGGTGTATCCATATGAATGGCCCACCCTGTACTGTGGCCTCCTCCTCCCCAATAGCCACCCTATTCTTCTCCAGATTTATTTTCTTTAACAGTTAGTGTGCAAAACCTGCACAGTGAATGTGAAAAACCAAATACGCCCAACTGCCACCGCCATAACAATTCACATGCACAACTCTTCTTCACCATGAAAAACATTTGTCGACCGCCATCTGTAAGAAAACAGAAGAGAGACAACACAGAAAAAGAGAAAACATGATACATGCATTTACACATACAATGGAAGATATAAAATATTACACATTTGCAAAACTAAAGGATACTACAGGGTGGGCCATTTATATGGATACACCTGATCTATGTATACACCCCATATACAACATCATACCATCAATTTTTTTGTTCCAACAGTCTTGAAGGGATCTATCCAATGTGGGTTAGTGTCAGACCAATAGTGGTGGTTTTGTTTGTTAATTTCACCATTCACATAAAATTATGTAACCATATAAATAGCCAAATTAAGGTGTATCCATATGAATGGCCCACCCTGTACTGTGGCCTCCTCCTCCCCAATAGCCACCCTATTCCTCTCCAGATTTATTTTCTTTAACAGTTAGTGTGCAAAATCTGCACAGTGAATGTGAAGAAACAAATACGCCCAACTGCCACCGCCATAACAATTCACATGCACAACTCTTCTTCACCATGAAAAACACTTGTCGACCGCTATCTGTAAGAAAACAGAAGAGCGACAACACAAAAAAAGAGATACCAATTTACATGCATTACCACATTCAATAACAGATATAAAATACTACCCATAAAATGCACACAAAGTGACCTGTAAAAAAAGATTGTTTATATATGTATACATATCATACTGAAAAAGAGAAAAAAAGTCAGACAAAAAGAGTAAGAAAGTTGCAAGGAGAAAGAACAAATACATGTTATAACAAACCCAATGCCAAAAAATACTTGTCGACCGGCCGCCATCTGTAAGAAAACAGAAGAGAGACAACACAGAAAAAGAGAAAACAGCATACATGCATTTACACATACAATGGAAGATATAAAATATTACACATTGCAAAACTAAAGAATACTACAGGGTGGGCCATTTATATGGATACACCTGATCTATGTATACACCCCATATACAACATCATACCATCAATTTTTTTGTTCCAACAGTCTTGGAGTGATCTATCCAATGTGGGTTAGTGTCAGACCAATAGTGGTGGTTTTGTTTGTTAATTTCACCATTCACATAAACTTATGTAACCATATACTGTATATGCATACATATCATACTGAAAAAGAGAAAAAAAGTCAGACTGTAACGATTGTGGAATCGTCTCCGTGGTCAGCGCACCAGACGTGCGCTGACGCGGAGGATTTCCTCCACAAGCGTATTATTGCGGACACCCAGGCTAGGTGCTATGCACCCGCAGAGGGCAATTCCCACCGGCAGATGGCGCTGTGGAGTGCAGGCGAACACAGCCGCTGCACAGCTGCAGATGCCAAATGGGAATTGTACAGATCCGGGACAAGGTACAATCAGGCAGGGCTGGATAGCCCACAGGGAACAGAGCAAAAGGACAGAACCAATGTGTGCCCACCAAATTAGTCCCCACCCAGCGACGGCGAACACACAACGGCGGAAACGAAGTAGGAAACGCAATCGCAAGAATGGCGATTGCCAATAGCGACACAAGACTGAGCAGGACAGAGCACAAGGGTAGCAAAGGCACAGCAAATAATACAATAAGGAGATACGGAAAATAACAAATGCTAGCTAACCGCGAACACCGCACTCATTCGCAACAGTGCACGCGGTTATGCGCGGTCTCCACGTGATAAGCACAATAGAGACAAGCACGCCTAACTAACCATTAACAGACAAACATGAAACAGAGGACGCGAGCGCTTGCTTAACGGTTACCTCACCGAGCCTCCAGCAAGCACAGCAGACAAGACAGACACACGAAAACAGGGACAAGCGACAGAAGGATCCCCAGCGCTAGCGAAAAGTGGCTAGCGCGATCCCAGAAGACAGAACAGAAGGATCCCCAGCGCTAGCGAAAAGTATCTAGCACGATCCCAGGAGACAGTAGCAGAACAGAAGGATCCCCAGCGCTAGCGAAAAGTGGCTAGTGCGATCCCAGAAGACAGAACAGAAGGATCCCCAGCGCTAGCGAAAAGTAGCTAGCGTGATCCCAGGAGACAGAACAGAAGGATCCCCAGCACTAGCGCTAGGGCGAGTGCGATCCAAACACACGGCAGACAGAACAGATGAGGTAGGCAGAAACAACCGCTGTTCCAACCTACACTCCAGACTCAATCAGAAGGATCCACAGCCGCTAACGCTAGGGCTTGTACGATCCAAACACAAGACAGACGGAACAGGCAAAACAGATAATACAACCTGACTGGACTAGAAGGGGAGCCTAAAGCACCCCCCAGGAATTAACTATACTAGATAGCAATGGCTGACACTCCAGCAGTGTCCATCAGGAACAGACCATGGAAGGGAAATGTCCAGCAAAGCATTCTAGGAGCAGCATGCTTTTATAGTGCCAGTCATCAAAAGAAGGCAGGTAACGGATTTGCATGACTAATGTATGCAAATCCCTCAGCAACACAAGCTGCAAAACTGACAGAAAGTCTCTCTTAAAGAGACCTGCAGAATGCAGACGTGAACAGTGGTCAAAACGCTGCCTGTCTGCACAGGCAGCTGAGCAGATTCTCACACAGACAAAAAGAGTAAGAAAGTTGCAAGGAGAAAGAACAAATACATGTTATAACAAACCCAATGCCAAACTCCTCTTCAACATGAAAAATACTTGTCGACCGGCCGCCATCTGTAAGAAAACAAAAGAGAGACAACACAGAAAAAGAGAAAACAGCATACATGCATTTACACATACAATGGAAGATATAAAATATTACACATTGCAAAACTAAAGAATACTACAGGGTGGGCCATTTATATGGATACACCTGATCTATGTATACACCCCATACACAACATCATACCAACAATTTTTTTGTTCCAACAGTCTTGGAGTGATCTATCCAATGTGGGTTAGTGTCAGACCAATAGTGGTGGTTTTGTTTGTTAATTTCACCATTCACATAAACTTATGTAACCATATAAATAGCCAAATTAAGGTGTATCCATATGAATGGCCCACCCTGTACTGTGGCCTCCTCCTCCCCAATAGCCACCCTATTCCTCTCCAGATTTATTTTCTTTAGCAGTTAGTGTGCAAAACCTGCACAGTGAATGTGAAAAAACAAATACGCCCAACTGCCACCGCCATAACAATTCACATGCACAACTCTTCTTCACCATGAAAAACATTTGTCGACCGCCATCTGTAAGAAAACAGAAGAGAGACAACACAGAAAAAGAGAAAACAACAAACATGCATTTACGCATACAATGAAAGATATAAAATATTACACATTTGTAAAACTAAAGGATACTACAGGGTGGGCCATTTATATGGATACACCTGATCTATGTATACACCCCATATACAACATCATACCATCAATTTTTTTGTTCCAACAGTCTTGGAGTGATCTATCCAATGTGGGTTAGTGTCAGACCAATAGTGGTGGTTTTGTTTGTTAATTCACCATTCACATAAAATTATGTAACCATATAAATAGCCAAATTAAGGTGTATCCATATGAATGGCCCACCCTGTACTGTGGCCTCCTCCTCCCCAATAGCCACCCTATTCCTCTCCAGATTTATCTTCTTTAACAGTTAGTGTGCAAAATCTGCACAGTGAATGTGAAGAAACAAATACGCCCAACTGCCACCGCCATAACAATTCACATGCACAACTCTTCTTCACCATGAAAAACACTTGTCGACCGCTATCTGTAAGAAAACAGAAGAGTGACAACACAAAAAAAAAGAGATACCAATTTACATGCATTACCACATTCAATAACAGATATAAACTACTACCCATGAAATGCACACAAAGTGACCTGTAAAAAAAGATTGTTTATATATGCATACATATCATACTGAAAAAGAGAAAAAAAATCAGACAAAAAGAGTAAGAAAGTTGCAAGGAGGAAGAACAAATACATGTTATAACAAACCCAATGCCAAACTCCTCTTCAACATGAAAAATACTTGTCGACCGGCCGCCATCTGTAAGAAAACAGAAGAGAGACAACACAGAAAAAGAGAAAACAGCATACATGCATTTACACATACAATGGAAGATATAAAATATTACACATTGCAAAACTAAAGAATACTACAGGGTGGGCCATTTATATGGATACACCTGATCTATGTATACACCCCATATACAACATCATACCATCAATTTTTTTGTTCCAACAGTCTTGGAGGGATCTATCCAATGTAGGTTAGTGTCAGACAACACAGAAAAAGAGAAAACAGCATACATGCATTTACACATACAATGGAAGATATAAAATATTACACATTGCAAAACTAAAGAATACTACAGGGTGGGCCATTTATATGGATACACCTGATCTATGTATACACCCCATATACAACATCATACCATCAATTTTTTTGTTCCAACAGTCTTGGAGTGATCTATCCAATGTGGGTTAGTGTCAGACCAATAGTGGTTGTTTTGTTTGTTAATTTCACCATTCACATAAACTTATGTAACCATATACATAGCCAAATTAAGGTGTATCCATATGAATGGCCCACCCTGTACTGTGGCCTCCTCCTCCCCAATAGCCACCCTATTCCTCTCCAGATTTATTTTCTTTAACAGTTAGTGTGCAAAACCTGCACAGTGAATGTGAAAAAACAAATACGCCCAACTGCCACCGCCATAACAATTCACATGCACAACTCTTCTTCACCATGAAAAACATTTGTCGCCCGCCATCTGTAAGAAAACAGAAGAGAGACAACACAGAAAAAGAGAAAATAACATACATGCATTTACGCACACAATGAAAGATATAAAATATTACACATTTGTAAAACTAAAGGATACTACAGGGTGGGCCATTTATATGGATACACCTGATCTATGTATACACCCCATATACAACATCATACCATCAATTTTTTTGTTCCAACAGTCTTGGAGGGATCTATCCAATGTGGGTTAGTGTCAGACCAATAGTGGTGGTTTTGTTTGTTAATTTCACCATTCACATAAAATTATGTAACCATATAAATAGCCAAATTAAGGTGTATCCATATGAATGGCACGCCCTGTACTGTGGCCTCCTCCTCCCCAATAGCCACCCTATTCCTCTCCAGATTTATTTTCTTTAGCAGTTAGTGTGCAAAACCTGCACAGTGAATGTGAAAAAACAAATACGCCCAACTGCCACCGCCATAACAATTCACATGCACAACTCTTCTTCACCATGAAAAACATTTGTCGACCGCCATCTGTAAGAAAACAGAAGAGAGACAACACAAAAAAAGAGATACCAATTTACATGCATTACCACATTCAATAACAGATATAAAATACTACCCATGAAATGCACACAAAGTGACCTGTAAAAAAAGATTGTTTATATATGCATACATATCATACTGAAAAAGAGAAAAAAAGTCAGACAAAAAGAGTAAGAAAGTTGCAAGGAGAAAGAACAAATACATGTTATAACAAACCCAATGCCAAACTCCTCTTCAACATGAAAAATACTTGTCGACCGGCCGCCATCTGTAAGAAAACAGAAGAGAGACAACACAGAAAAAGAGAAAACAACATACATGCATTTACACATACAATGGAAGATATAAAATATTACACATTGCAAAACTAAAGAATACTACAGGGTGGGCCATTTATATGGATACACCTGATCTATGTATACACCCCATATACAACATCATACCATCAATTTTTTTGTTCCAACAGTCTTGGAGGGATCTATCCAATGTGGGTTAGTGTCAGACCAATAGTGGTGGTTTTGTTTGTTAATTTCACCATTCGCATAAAATTATGTAACCATATAAATAGCCAAATTAAGGTGTATCCATTTGAATGGCACACCCTGTACTGTGGCCTCCTCCTCCCCAATAGCCACCCTATTCCTCTCCAGATTTATTTTCTTTAGCAGTTAGTGTGCAAAACCTGCACAGTGAATGTGAAAAAATAAATACGCCCAACTGCCACCGCCATAACAATTCACATGCACAACTCTTCTTCACCATGAAAAACATTTGTCGACCGCCATCTGTAAGAAAACAGAAGAGAGACAACACAAAAAAAGAGATACCAATTTACATGCATTACCACATTCAATAACAGATATAAAATACTACCCATGAAATGCACACAAAGTGACCTGTAAAAAAAGATTGTTTATATATGCATACATATCATACTGAAAAAGAGAAAAAAAGTCAGACAAAAAGAGTAAGAAAGTTGCAAGGAGAAAGAACAAATACATGTTATAACAAACCCAATGCCAAACTCCTCTTCAACATGAAAAATACTTGTCGACCGGCCGCCATCTGTAAGAAAACAGAAGAGAGACAACACAGAAAAAGAGAAAACAACATACATGCATTTACACATACAATGGAAGATATAAAATATTACACATTGCAAAACTAAAGAATACTACAGGGTGGGCCATTTATATGGATACACCTGATCTATGTATACACCCCATATACAACATCATACCATCAATTTTTTTGTTCCAACAGTCTTGGAGGGATCTATCCAATGTGGGTTAGTGTCAGACCAATAGTGGTGGTTTTGTTTGTTAATTTCACCATTCGCATAAAATTATGTAACCATATAAATAGCCAAATTAAGGTGTATCCATTTGAATGGCACACCCTGTACTGTGGCCTCCTCCTCCCCAATAGCCACCCTATTCCTCTCCAGATTTATTTTCTTTAGCAGTTAGTGTGCAAAACCTGCACAGTGAATGTGAAAAAACAAATACGCCCAACTGCCACCGCCATAACAATTCACATGCACAACTCTTCTTCACCATGAAAAACATTTGTCGACCGCCATCTGTAAGAAAACAGAAGAGAGACAACACAAAAAAAGAGATACCAATTTACATGCATTACCACATTCAATAACAGATATAAAATACTACCCATGAAATGCACACAAAGTGACCTGTAAAAAAAGATTGTTTATATATGCATACATATCATACTGAAAAAGAGAAAAAAAGTCAGACAAAAAGAGTAAGAAAGTTGCAAGGAGAAAGAACAAATACATGTTATAACAAACCCAATGCCAAACTCCTCTTCAACATGAAAAATACTTGTCGACCGGCCGCCATCTGTAAGAAAACAGAAGAGAGACAACACAGAAAAAGAGAAAACAGCATACATGCATTTACACATACAATGGAAGATATAAAATATTACACATTGCAAAACTAAAGAATACTACAGGGTGGGCCATTTATATGGATACACCTGATCTATGTATACACCCCATATACAACATCATACCATCAATTTTTTTGTTCCAACAGTCTTGGAGTGATCTATCCAATGTGGGTTAGTGTCAGACCAATAGTGGTGGTTTTGTTTGTTAATTTCACCATTCACATAAACTTATGTAACCATATAAATAGCCAAATTAAGGTGTATCCATATGAATGGCCCACCCTGTACTGTGGCCTCCTCCTCCCCAATAGCCACCCTATTCCTCTCCAGATTTATTTTCTTTAGCAGTTAGTGTGCAAAACCTGCACAGTGAATGTGAAAAAACAAATACGCCCAACTGCCACCGCCATAACAATTCACATGCACAACTCTTCTTCACCATGAAAAACATTTGTCGACCGCCATCTGTAAGAAAACAGAAGAGAGACAACACAGAAAAAGAGAAAACAACATACATGCATTTACGCATACAATGAAAGATATAAAATATTACACATTTGTAAAACTAAAGGATACTACAGGGTGGGCCATTTATATGGATACACCTGATCTATGTATACAACCCATACACAACATCATACTATCAATTTTTTTGTTCCAACAGTCTTGGAGTGATCTATCCAATGTGGGTTAGTGTCAGACCAATAGTGGTGGTTTTGTTTGTTAATTTCACCATTCACATAAACTTATATAACCATATAAATAGCCAAATTAAGGTGTATCCATATGAATGGCCCACCCTGTACTGTGGCCTCCTCCTCCCCAATAGCCACCCTATTCCTCTCCAGATTTATTTTCTTTAGCAGTTAGTGTGCAAAACCTGCACAGTGAATGTGAAAAAACAAATACGCCCAACTGCCACCGCCATAACAATTCACATGCACAACTCTTCTTCACCATGAAAAACATTTGTCGACCGCCATCTGTGGGAAAACAGAAGAGAGACAACACAAAAAAAGAGATACCAATTTACATGCATTACCACATTCAATAACAGATATAAAATACTACCCATGAAATGCACACAAAGTGACCTGTAAAAAAATATTGTTTATATATGCATACATATCATACTGAAAAAGAGAAAAAAAGTCAGACAAAAAGAGTAAGAAAGTTGAAAGGAGAAAGAACAAATACATGTTATAACAAACCCAATGCCAAACTCCTTTTCAACATGAAAAATACTTGTCGACCGGCCGCCATCTGTAAGAAAACAGAAGAGAGACAACACAGAAAAAGAGAAAACAGCATACATGCATTTACACATACAATGGAAGATATAAAATATTACACATTGCAAAACTAAAGAATACTACAGGGTGGGCCATTTATATGGATACACCTGATCTATGTATACACCCCATATACAACATCATACCATCAATTTTTTTGTTCCAACAGTCTTGGAGTGATCTATCCAATGTGGGTTAGTGTCAGACCAATAGTGGTGGTTTTGTTTGTTAATTTCACCATTCACATAAACTTATGTAACCATATAAATAGCCAAATTAAGGTGTATCCATATGAATGGCCCACCCTGTACTGTGGCCTCCTCCTCCCCAATAGCCACCCTATTCCTCTCCAGATTTATTTTCTTTAGCAGTTAGTGTGCAAAACCTGCACAGTGAATGTGAAAAAACAAATACGCCCAACTGCCACCGCCATAACAATTCACATGCACAACTCTTCTTCACCATGAAAAACATTTGTCGACCGCCATCTGTAAGAAAACAGAAGAGAGACAACACAGAAAAAGAGAAAACAACATACATGCATTTACGCATACAATGAAAGATATAAAATATTACACATTTGTAAAACTAAAGGATACTACAGGGTGGGCCATTTATATGGATACACCTGATCTATGTATACACCCCATATACAACATCATACCATCAATTTTTTTGTTCCAACAGTCTTGGAGGGATCTATCCAATGTGGGTTAGTGTCAGACCAATAGTGGTGGTTTTGTTTGTTAATTTCACCATTCACATAAAATTATGTAACCATATAAATAGCCAAATTAAGGTGTATCCATATGAATGGCCCACCCTGTACTGTGGCCTCCTCCTCCCCAATAGCCACCCTATTCCTCTCCAGATTTATCTTCTTTAACAGTTAGTGTGCAAAATCTGCACAGTGAATGTGAAGAAACAAATACGCCCAACTGCCACCGCCATAACAATTCACATGCACAACTCTTCTTCATCATGAAAAACATTTGTCGCCCGCCATCTGTAAGAAAACAGAAGAGAGACAACACAGAAAAAGAGAAAACAACATACATGCATTTACGCACACAATGAAAGATATAAAATTTTACACATTTGTAAAACTAAAGGATACTACAGGGTGGGCCATTTATATGGATACACCTGATCTATGTATTCACCCCATATACAACATCATACCATCAATTTTTTTGTTCCAACAGTCTTGGAGGGCTCTATCCAATGTGGGTTAGTGTCAGACCAATAGTGGTGGTTTTGTTTGTTAATTTCACCATTTACATAAACTTATGTAACCATATAAATAGCCAAATTAAGGTGTATACATATGAATGGCCCACCCTGTACTGTGGCCTCCTCCTCCCCAATAGCCACCCTATTCTTCTCCAGATTTATTTTCTTTAACAGTTAGTGTGCAAAACCTGCACAGTGAATGTGAAAAACCAAATACGCCCAACTGCCACCGCCATAACAATTCACATGCACAACTCTTCTTCACCATGAAAAACATTTGTCGACCGCCATCTGTAAGAAAACAGAAGAGAGACAACACAGAAAAAGAGAAAACATGATACATGCATTTACACATACAATGGAAGATATAAAATAGTACACATTTGCAAAACTAAAGGATACTACAGGGTGGGCCATTTATATGGATACACCTGATCTATGTATACACCCCATATACAACATCATACCATCAATTTTTTTGTTCCAACAGTCTTGAAGGGATCTATCCAATGTGGGTTAGTGTCAGACCAATAGTGGTGGTTTTGTTTGTTAATTTCACCATTCACATAAAATTATGTAACCATATAAATAGCCAAATTAAGGTGTATCTATATGAATGGCCCACCCTGTACTGTGGCCTCCTCCTCCCCAATAGCCACCCTATTCCTCTCCAGATTTATTTTCTTTAACAGTTAGTGTGCAAAATCTGCACAGTGAATGTGAAGAAACAAATACGCCCAACTGCCACCGCCATAACAATTCACATGCACAACTCTTCTTCACCATGAAAAACACTTGTCGACCGCTATCTGTAAGAAAACAGAAGAGCGACAACACAAAAAAAGAGATACCAATTTACATGCATTACCACATTCAATAACAGATATAAAATACTACCCATGAAATGCACACAAAGTGACCTGTAAAAAAAGATTGTTTATATATGTATACATATCATACTGAAAAAGAGAAAAAAAGTCAGACAAAAAGAGTAAGAAAGTTGCAAGGAGAAAGAACAAATACATGTTATAACAAACCCAATGCCAAACTCCTCTTCAACATGAAAAATACTTGTCGACCGGCCGCCATCTGTAAGAAAACAGAAGAGAGACAACACAGAAAAAGAGAAAACAGCATACATGCATTTACACATACAATGGAAGATATAAAATATTACACATTGCAAAACTAAAGAATACTACAGGGTGGGCCATTTATATGGATACACCTGATCTATGTATACACCCCATATACAACATCATACCATCAATTTTTTTGTTCCAACAGTCTTGGAGTGATCTATCCAATGTGGGTTAGTGTCAGACCAATAGTGGTGGTTTTGTTTGTTAATTTCACCATTCACATAAACTTATGTAACCATATACTGTATATGCATACATATCATACTGAAAAAGAGAAAAAAAGTCAGACTGTAACGATTGTGGAATCGTCTCCGTGGTCAGCGCACCAGACGTGCGCTGACGCGGAGGATTTCCTCCACAAGCGTATTATTGCGGACACCCAGGCTAGGTGCTATGCACCCGCAGAGGGCAATTCCCACCGGCAGATGGCGCTGTGGAGTGCAGGCGAACACAGCCGCTGCACAGCTGCAGATGCCAAATGGGAATTGTACAGATCCGGGACAAGGTACAATCAGGCAGGGCTGGATAGCCCACAGGGAACAGAGCAAAAGGACAGAACCAATGTGTGCCCACCAAATTAGTCCCCACCCAGCGACAGCGAACACACAACGGCGGAAACGAAGTAGGAAACGCAATCGCAAGAATGGCGATTGCCAATAGCGACACAAGACTGAGCAGGACAGAGCACAAGGGTAGCAAAGGCACAGCAAATAATACAATAAGGAGATACGGAAAATAACAAATGCTAGCTAACCGCGAACACCGCACTCATTCGCAACAGTGCACGTGGTTATGCGCGGTCTCCACGTGATAAGCACAATAGAGACAAGCACGCCTAACTAACCATTAACAGACAAACATGAAACAGAGGACGCGAGCGCTTGCTTAACGGTTACCTCACCGAGCCTCCAGCAAGCGCAGCAGACAAGACAGACACACGAAAACAGGGACAAGCGACAGAAGGATCCCCAGCGCTAGCGAAAAGTGGCTAGCGCGATCCCAGAAGACAGAACAGAAGGATCCCCAGCGCTAGCGAAAAGTAGCTAGCGCGATCCCAGGAGACAGTAGCAGAACAGAAGGATCCCCAGCGCTAGCGAAAAGTGGCTAATGCGATCCCAGAAGACAGAACAGAAGGATCCCCAGCGCTAGCGAAAAGTAGCTAGCGTGATCCCAGGAGACAGAACAGAAGGATCCCCAGCACTAGCGCTAGGGCGAGTGCGATCCAAACACACGGCAGACAGAACAGATGAGGTAGGCAGAAACAACTGCTGTTCCAACCTACACTCCAGACTCAATCAGAAGGATCCACAGCCGCTAACGCTAGGGCTTGTACGATCCAAACACAAGACAGACGGAACAGGCAAAACAGATAATACAACCTGACTGGACTAGAAGGGGAGCCTAAAGCACCCCCCAGGAATTAACTATACTAGATAGCAATGGCTGACACTCCAGCAGTGTCCATCAGGAACAGACCATGGAAGGGAAATGTCCAGCAAAGCATTCTGGGAGCAGCATGCTTTTATAGTGCCAGTCATCAAAAGAAGGCAGGTAACGGATTTGCATGACTAATGTATGCAAATCCCTCAGCAACACAAGCTGCAAAACTGACAGAAAGTCTCTCTTAAAGAGACCTGCAGAATGCAGACGTGAACAGTGGTCAAAACGCTGCCTGTCTGCACAGGCAGCTGAGCAGATTCTCACACAGACAAAAAGAGTAAGAAAGTTGCAAGGAGAAAGAACAAATACATGTTATAACAAACCCAATGCCAAACTCCTCTTCAACATGAAAAATACTTGTCGACCGGCCGCCATCTGTAAGAAAACAGAAGAGAGACAACACAGAAAAAGAGAAAACAGCATACATGCATTTACACATACAATGGAAGATATAAAATATTACACATTGCAAAACTAAAGAATACTACAGGGTGGGCCATTTATATGGATACACCTGATCTATGTATACACCCCATATACAACATCATACCATCAATTTTTTTGTTCCAACAGTCTTGGAGTGATCTATCCAATGTGGGTTAGTGTCAGACCAATAGTGGTGGTTTTGTTTGTTAATTTCACCATTCACATAAACTTATGTAACCATATAAATAGCCAAATTAAGGTGTATCCATATGAATGGCCCACCCTGTACTGTGGCCTCCTCCTCCCCAATAGCCACCCTATTCCTCTCCAGATTTATTTTCTTTAACAGTTAGTGTGCAAAACCTGCACAGTGAATGTGAAAAAACAAATACGCCCAACTGCCACCGCCATAACAATTCACATGCACAACTCTTCTTCACCATGAAAAACATTTGTCGACCGCCATCTGTAAGAAAACAGAAGAGAGACAACACAGAAAAAGAGAAAACAACATACATGCATTTACGCACACAATGAAAGATATAAAATATTACACATTTGTAAAACTAAAGGATACTACAGGGTGGGCCATTTATATGGATACACCTGATCTATGTATACACCCCATATACAACATCATACCATCAATTTTTTTGTTCCAACAGTCTTGGAGGGATCTATCCAATGTGGGTTAGTGTCAGACCAATAGTGGTGGTTTTGTTTGTTAATTTCACCATTCACATAAAATTATGTAACCATATAAATAGCCAAATTAAGGTGTATCCATATGAATGGCCCACCCTGTACTGTGGCCTCCTCCTCCCCAATAGCCACCCTATTCCTCTCCAGATTTATTTTCTTTAGCAGTTAGTGTGCAAAACCTGCACAGTGAATGTGAAAAAACAAATACGCCCAACTGCCACCGCCATAACAATTCACATGCACAACTCTACTTCACCATGGAAAACATTTGTCGACCGCCATCTGTAAGAAAACAGAAGAGAGACAACACAAAAAAAGAGATACCAATTTACATGCATTACCACATTCAATAACAGATATAAAATACTACCCATGAAATGCACACAAAGTGACCTGTAAAAAAAGATTGTTTATATATGCATACATATCATACTGAAAAGAGAAAAAAAGTCAGACAAAAAGAGTAAGAAAGTTGCAAGGAGAAAGAACAAATACATGTTATAACAAACCCAATGCCAAACTCCTCTTCAACATGAAAAATACTTGTCGACCGGCCGCCATCTGTAAGAAAACAGAAGAGAGACAACACAGAAAAAGAGAAAACAGCATACATGCATTTACACATACAATGGAAGATATAAAATATTACACATTGCAAAACTAAAGAATACTACAGGGTGGGCCATTTATATGGATACACCTGATCTATGTATACTCCCCATATACAACATCATACCATCAATTTTTTTGTTCCAACAGTCTTGGAGGGATCTATCCAATGTGGGTTAGTGTCAGACCAATAGTGGTGGTTTTGTTTGTTAATTTCACCATTTAAATAAACTTATGTAACCATATAAATAGCCAAATTAAGGTGTATCCATATGAATGGCCCACCCTGTACTGTGGCCTCCTCCTTCCCAATAGCCACCCTATTCTTCTCCAGATTTATTTTCTTTAACAGTTAGTGTGCAAAACCTGCACAGTGAATGTGAAAAACCAAATACGCCCATTTGCCACCGCCATAACAATTCACATGCACAACTCTTCTTCACCATGAAAAACATTTGTCGACCGCCATCTGTAAGAAAACAGAAGAGAGACAACACAGAAAAAGAGAAAACAACATACATGCATTTACACATACAATGGAAGATATAAAATATTACACATTTTCAAAACTAAAGGATACTACAGGGTGGGCCATTTATATGGATACACCTGATCTATGTATACACCCCATATACAACATCATACCATCAATTTTTTTGTTCCAACAGTCTTGGAGGGATCTATCTAATGTGGGTTAGTGTCAGACCAATAGCGGTGGTTTTGTTTGTTAATTTCACCATTCACATAAAATTAAGTAACCATATAAATAGCCAAATTAAGGTGTATCCATATGAATGTCCCACCCTGTACTGTGGCCTCCTCCTCCCCAACAGCCACCCTACTCCTCTCCAGATTTATTTTCTTTAACAGTTAGTGTGCAAAATCTGCACAGTGAATGTGAAGAAACAAACACGCCCAACTGCCACCGCCATAACAATTTACATGCACAACTCTTCTTCACCATGAAAAACTCTTGTCGACCGCTATCTGTAAGAAAACAGAAGAGTGACAACACAAAAAAAAGAGATACCAATTTACATGCATTACCACATTCAATAACAGATATAAACTACTACCCATGAAATGCACACAAAGTGACCTGTAAAAAAAGATTGTTTATATATGCATACATATCATACTGAAAAAGAGAAAAAAAGTCAGACAAAAAGAGTAAGAAAGTTGCAAGGAGAAAGAACAAATACATGTTATAACAAACCCAATGCCAAACTCCTCTTCAACATGAAAAATACTTGTTGACCGGCCGCCATCTGTAAGAAAACAGAAGAGAGACAACACAGAAAAAGAGAAAACAGCATACATGCATTTACACATACAATGGAAGATATAAAATATTACACATTGCAAAACTAAAGAATACTACAGGGTGGGCCATTTATATGGATACACCTGATCTATGTATACACCCTATATACAACATCATACCATCAATTTTTTTGTTCCAACAGTCTTGGAGTGATCTATCCAATGTGGGTTAGTGTCAGACCAATAGTGGTGGTTTTGTTTGTTAATTTCACCATTCACATAAACTTATGTAACCATATAAATAGCCAAATTAAGGTGTATCCATATGAATGGCCCACCCTGTACTGTGGCCTACTCCTCCCCAATAGCCACCCTATTCCTCTCCAGATTTATTTTCTTTAGCAGTTAGTGTGCAAAACCTGCACAGTGAATGTGAAAAAACAGATACGCCCAACTGCCACCGCCATAACAATTCACATGCACAACTCTTCTTCACCATGAAAAACATTTGTCGACCGCCATCTGTAAGAAAACAGAAGAGAGACAACACAGAAAAAGAGAAAACAACATACATGCATTTACGCATACAATGAAAGATATAAAATATTACACATTTGTAAAACTAAAGGATACTACAGGGTGGGCCATTTATATGGATACACCTGATCTATGTATACACCCCATATACAACATCATACCATCAATTTTTTTGTTCCAACAGTCTTGAAGGGATCTATCCAATGTGGGTTAGTGTCAGACCAATAGTGGTGGTTTTGTTTGTTAATTTCACCATTCACATAAAATTATGTAACCATATAAATAGCCAAATTAAGGTGTATCCATATGAATGGCCCACCCTGTACTGTGGCCTCCTCCTCCCCAATAGCCACCCTATTCCTCTCCAGATTTATTTTCTTTAACAGTTAGTGTGCAAAATCTGCACAGTGAATGTGAAGAAACAAATACGCCCAACTGCCACCGCCATAGCAATTCACATGCACAACTCTTCTTCACCATGAAAAACACTTGTCGACCGCTATCTGTAAGAAAACAGAAGAGTGACAACACAAAAAAAGAGATACCAATTTACATGCATTACCACATTCAATAACAGATATAAACTACTACCCATGAAATGCACACAAAGTGACCTGTAAAAAAAGATTGTTTATATATGCATACATATCATACTGAAAAAGAGAAAAAAAGTCAGACAAAAAGAGTAAGAAAGTTGCAAGGAGAAAGAACAAATACATGTTATAACAAACCCAATGCCAAACTCCTCTTCAACATGAAAAATACTTGTTGACCGGCCGCCATCTGTAAGAAAACAGAAGAGAGACAACACAGAAAAAGAGAAAACAACATACATGCATTTACGCATACAATGAAAGATATAAAATATTACACATTTGTAAAACTAAAGGATACTACAGGGTGGGCCATTTATATGGATACACCTGATCTATGTATACACCCCATATACAACATCATACCATCAATTTTTTTGTTCCAACAGTCTTGAAGGGATCTATCCAATGTGGGTTAGTGTCAGACCAATAGTGGTGGTTTTGTTTGTTAATTTCACCATTCACATAAAATTATGTAACCATATAAATAGCCAAATTAAGGTGTATCCATATGAATGGCCCACCCTGTACTGTGGCCTCCTCCTCCCCAATAGCCACCCTATTCCTCTCCAGATTTATTTTCTTTAACAGTTAGTGTGCAAAATCTGCACAGTGAATGTGAAGAAACAAATACGCCCAACTGCCACCGCCATAACAATTCACATGCACAACTCTTCTTCACCATGAAAAACACTTGTCGACCGCTATCTGTAAGAAAACAGAAGAGTGACAACACAAAAAAAAGAGATACCAATTTACATGCATTACCACATTCAATAACAGATATAAACTACTACCCATGAAATGCACACAAAGTGACTTGTAAAAAAAGATTGTTTATATATGCATACATATCATACTGAAAAAGAGAAAAAAAGTCAGACAAAAAGAGTAAGAAAGTTGCAAGGAGAAAGAACAAATACATGTTATAACAAACCCAATGCCAAACTCCTCTTCAACATGAAAAATACTTGTTGACCGGCCGCCATCTGTAAGAAAACAGAAGAGAGACAACACAGAAAAAGAGAAAACAACATACATGCATTTACGCATACAATGAAAGATATAAAATATTACACATTTGTAAAACTAAAGGATACTACAGGGTGGGCCATTTATATGGATACACCTGATCTATGTATACACCCCATATACAACATCATACCATCAATTTTTTTGTTCCAACAGTCTTGAAGGGATCTATCCAATGTGGGTTAGTGTCAGACCAATAGTGGTGGTTTTGTTTGTTAATTTCACCATTCACATAAAATTATGTAACCATATAAATAGCCAAATTAAGGTGTATCCATATGAATGGCCCACCCTGTACTGTGGCCTCCTCCTCCCCAATAGCCACCCTATTCCTCTCCAGATTTATTTTCTTTAACAGTTAGTGTGCAAAATCTGCACAGTGAATGTGAAGAAACAAATACGCCCAACTGCCACCGCCATAACAATTCACATGCACAACTCTTCTTCACCATGAAAAACACTTGTCGACCGCTATCTGTAAGAAAACAGAAGAGTGACAACACAAAAAAAAGAGATACCAATTTACATGCATTACCACATTCAATAACAGATATAAACTACTACCCATGAAATGCACACAAAGTGACCTGTAAAAAAAGATTGTTTATATATGCATACATATCATACTGAAAAAGAGAAAAAAAGTCAGACAAAAAGAGTAAGAAAGTTGCAAGGAGAAAGAACAAATACATGTTATAACAAACCCAATGCCAAACTCCTCTTCAACATGAAAAATACTTGTCGACCGGCCGCCATCTGTAAGAAAACAGAAGAGAGACAACACAGAAAAAGAGAAAACAACATACATGCATTTACGCACACAATGAAAGATATAAAATATTACACATTTGTAAAACTAAAGGATACTACAGGGTGGGCCATTTATATGGATACACCTGATCTATGTATTCACCCCATATACAACATCATACCATCAATTTTTTTGTTCCAACAGTCTTGGAGGGATCTATCCAATGTGGGTTAGTGTCAGACCAATAGTGGTGGTTTTGTTTGTTAATTTCACCATTCACATAAAATTATGTAACCATATAAATAGCCAAATTAAGGTGTATCCATATGAATGGCACACCCTGTACTGTGGCCTCCTCCTCCCCAATAGCCACCCTATTCCTCTCCAGATTTATTTTCTTTAGCAGTTAGTGTGCAAAACCTGCACAGTGAATGTGAAAAAACAAATACGCCCAACTGCCACCGCCATAACAATTCACATGCACAACTCTTCTTCACCATGAAAAACATTTGTCGACCGCCATCTGTAAGAAAACAGAAGAGAGACAACACAGAAAAAGAGAAAACAACATACATGCATTTACGCATACAATGAAAGATATAAAATATTACACATTTGTAAAACTAAAGGATACTACAGGGTGGGCCATTTATATGGATACACCTGATCTATGTATACACCCCATATACAACATCATACCATCAATTTTTTTGTTCCAACAGTCTTGGAGTGATCTATCCAATGTGGGTTAGTGTCAGACCAATAGTGGTGGTTTTGTTTGTTAATTTCACCATTCACATAAAATTATGTAACCATATAAATAGCCAAATTAAGGTGTATCCATATGAATGGCCCACCCTGTACTGTGGCCTCCTCCTCCCCAATAGCCACCCTATTCCTCTCCAGATTTATCTTCTTTAACAGTTAGTGTGCAAAATCTGCACAGTGAATGTGAAGAAACAAATACGCCCAACTGCCACCGCCATAACAATTCACATGCACAACTCTTCTTCACCATGAAAAACACTTGTCGACCGCTATCTGTAAGAAAACAGAAGAGTGACAACACAAAAAAAAAGAGATACCAATTTACATGCATTACCACATTCAATAACAGATATAAACTACTACCCATGAAATGCACACAAAGTGACCTGTAAAAAAAGATTGTTTATATATGCATACATATCATACTGAAAAAGAGAAAAAAAATCAGACAAAAAGAGTAAGAAAGTTGCAAGGAGAAAGAACAAATACATGTTATAACAAACCCAATGCCAAACTCCTCTTCAACATGAAAAATACTTGTCGACCGGCCGCCATCTGTAAGAAAACAGAAGAGAGACAACACAGAAAAAGAGAAAACAGCATACATGCATTTACACATACAATGGAAGATATAAAATATTACACATTGCAAAACTAAAGAATACTACAGGGTGGGCCATTTATATGGATACACCTGATCTATGTATACACCCCATATACAACATCATACCATCAATTTTTTTGTTCCAACAGTCTTGGAGGGATCTATCCAATGTGGGTTAGTGTCAGACCAATAGTGGTGGTTTTGTTTGTTAATTTCACCATTCACATAAAATTATGTAACCATATAAATAGCCAAATTAAGGTGTATCCATATGAATGGCACACCCTGTACTGTGGCCTCCTCCTCCCCAATAGCCACCCTATTCCTCTCCAGATTTATTTTCTTTAGCAGTTAGTGTGCAAAACCTGCACAGTGAATGTGAAAAAACAAATACGCCCAACTGCCACCGCCATAACAATTCACATGCACAACTCTTCTTCACCATGAAAAACATTTGTCGACCGCCATCTGTAAGAAAACAGAAGAGAGACAACACAAAAAAAGAGATACCAATTTACATGCATTACCACATTCAATAACAGATATAAAATACTACCCATGAAATGCACACAAAGTGACCTGTAAAAAAAGATTGTTTATATATGCATACATATCATACTGAAAAAGAGAAAAAAAGTCAGACAAAAAGAGTAAGAAAGTTGCAAGGAGAAAGAACAAATACATGTTATAACAAACCCAATGCCAAACTCCTCTTCAACATGAAAAATACTTGTCGACCGGCCGCCATCTGTAAGAAAACAGAAGAGAGACAACACAGAAAAAGAGAAAACAGCATACATGCATTTACACATACAATGGAAGATATAAAATATTACACATTGCAAAACTAAAGAATACTACAGGGTGGGCCATTTATATGGATACACCTGATCTATGTATACACCCCATACACAACATCATACCATCAATGTTTTTGTTCCAACAGTCTTGGAGTGATCTATCCAATGTGGGTTAGTGTCAGACCAATAGTGGTGGTTTTGTTTGTTAATTTCACCATTCACATAAACTTATGTAACCATATAAATAGCCAAATTAAGGTGTATCCATATGAATGGCCCACCCTGTACTGTGGCCTCCTCCTCCCCAATAGCCACCCTATTCCTCTCCAGATTTATTTTCTTTAGCAGTTAGTGTGCAAAACCTGCACAGTGAATGTGAAAAAACAAATACGCCCAACTGCCACCGCCATAACAATTCACATGCACAACTCTTCTTCACCATGAAAAACATTTGTCGACCGCCATCTGTAAGAAAACAGAAGAGAGACAACACAGAAAAAGAGAAAACAACATACATGCATTTACGCATACAATGAAAGATATAAAATATTACACATTTGTAAAACTAAAGGATACTACAGGGTGGGCCATTTATATGGATACACCTGATCTATGTATACACCCCATATACAACATCATACCATCAATTTTTTTGTTCCAACAGTCTTGGAGTGATCTATCCAATGTGGGTTAGTGTCAGACCAATAGTGGTGGTTTTGTTTGTTAATTTCACCATTCACATAAAATTATGTAACCATATAAATAGCCAAATTAAGGTGTATCCATATGAATGGCCCACCCTGTACTGTGGCCTCCTCCTCCCCAATAGCCACCCTATTCCTCTCCAGATTTATCTTCTTTAACAGTTAGTGTGCAAAATCTGCACAGTGAATGTGAAGAAACAAATACGCCCAACTGCCACCGCCATAACAATTCACATGCACAACTCTTCTTCACCATGAAAAACACTTGTCGACCGCTATCTGTAAGAAAACAGAAGAGTGACAACACAAAAAAAAAGAGATACCAATTTACATGCATTACCACATTCAATAACAGATATAAACTACTACCCATGAAATGCACACAAAGTGACCTGTAAAAAAAGATTGTTTATATATGCATACATATCATACTGAAAAAGAGAAAAAAAATCAGACAAAAAGAGTAAGAAAGTTGCAAGGAGAAAGATCAAATACATGTTATAACAAACCCAATGCCAAACTCCTCTTCAACATGAAAAATACTTGTCGACCGGCCGCCATCTGTAAGAAAACAGAAGAGAGACAACACAGAAAAAGAGAAAACAGCATACATGCATTTACACATACAATGGAAGATATAAAATATTACACATTGCAAAACTAAAGAATACTACAGGGTGGGCCATTTATATGGATACACCTGATCTATGTATACACCCCATATACAACATCATACCATCAATTATTTTGTTCCAACAGTCTTGGAGTGATCTATCCAATGTGGGTTAGTGTCAGACCAATAGTGGTGGTTTTGTTTGTTAATTTCACCATTCACATAAACTTATGTAATCATATAAATAGCCAAATTAAGGTGTATCCATATGAATGGCCCACCCTGTACTGTGGCCTCCTCCTCCCCAATAGCCACCCTATTCCTCTCCAGATTTATTTTCTTTAACAGTTAGTGTGCAAAACCTGCACAGTGAATGTGAAAAAACAAATACGCCCAACTGCCACCGCCATAACAATTCACATGCACAACTCTTCTTCACCATGAAAAACATTTGTCGCCCGCCATCTGTAAGAAAACAGAAGAGAGACAACACAGAAAAAGAGAAAACAACATACATGCATTTACGCACACAATGAAAGATATAAAATATTACACATTTGTAAAACTAAAGGATACTACAGGGTGGGCCATTTATATGGATACACCTGATCTATGTATTCACCCCATATACAACATCATACCATCAATTTTTTTGTTCCAACAGTCTTGGAGGGATCTATCCAATGTGGGTTAGTGTCAGACCAATAGTGGTGGTTTTGTTTGTTAATTTCACCATTTACATAAACTTATGTAACCATATAAATAGCCAAATTAAGGTGTATACATATGAATGGCCCACCCTGTACTGTGGCCTCCTCCTCCCCAATAGCCACCCTATTCTTCTCCAGATTTATTTTCTTTAACAGTTAGTGTGCAAAACCTGCACAGTGAATGTGAAAAACCAAATACGCCCAACTGCCACCGCCATAACAATTCACATGCACAACTCTTCTTCACCATGAAAAACATTTGTCGACCGCCATCTGTAAGAAAACAGAAGAGAGACAACACAGAAAAAGAGAAAACATGATACATGCATTTACACATACAATAACAGATATAAAATACTACCCATGAAATGCACACAAAGTGACCTGTAAAAAAAGATTGTTTATATATGCATACATATCATACTGAAAAAGAGAAAAAAAGTCAGACAAAAAGAGTAAGAAAGTTGCAAGGAGAAAGAACAAATACATGTTATAACAAACCCAATGCCAAACTCCTCTTCAACATGAAAAATACTTGTCGACCGGCCGCCATCTGTAAGAAAACAGAAGAGAGACAACACAGAAAAAGAGAAAACAACATACATGCATTTACACATACAATGGAAGATATAAAATATTACACATTGCAAAACTAAAGAATACTACAGGGTGGGCCATTTATATGGATACACCTGATCTATGTATACACCCCATATACAACATCATACCATCAATTTTTTTGTTCCAACAGTCTTGGAGGGATCTATCCAATGTGGGTTAGTGTCAGACCAATAGTGGTGGTTTTGTTTGTTAATTTCACAATTCACATAAAATTATGTAACCATATAAATAGCCAAATTAAGGTGTATCCATATGAATGGCCCACCCTGTACTGTGGCCTCCTCCTCCTCCCCAATAGCCACCCTATTCCTCTCCAGATTTATCTTCTTTAACAGTTAGTGTGCAAAATCTGCACAGTGAATGTGAAGAAACAAATACGCCCAACTGCCACCGCCATAACAATTCACATGCACAACTCTTCTTCACCATGAAAAACATTTGTCGACCGCCATCTGTAAGAAAACAGAAGAGAGACAACACAGAAAAAGAGAAAACAACATACATGCATTTACGCATACAATGAAAGATATAAAATATTACACATTTGTAAAACTAAAGGATACTACAGGGTGGGCCATTTATATGGATACACCTGATCTATGTATACACCCCATATACAACATCATACCATCAATTTTTTTGTTCCAACAGTCTTGGAGTGATCTATCCAATGTGGGTTAGTGTCAGACCAATAGTGGTGGTTTTGTTTGTTAATTTCACCATTCACATAAAATTATGTAACCATATAAATAGCCAAATTAAGGTGTATCCATATGAATGGCCCACCCTGTACTGTGGCCTCCTCCTCCCCAATAGCCACCCTATTCCTCTCCAGATTTATCTTCTTTAACAGTTAGTGTGCAAAATCTGCACAGTGAATGTGAAGAAACAAATACGCCCAACTGCCACCGCCATAACAATTCACATGCACAACTCTTCTTCACCATGAAAAACACTTGTCGACCGCTATCTGTAAGAAAACAGAAGAGTGACAACACAAAAAAAAAGAGATACCAATTTACATGCATTACCACATTCAATAACAGATATAAACTACTACCCATGAAATGCACACAAAGTGACCTGTAAAAAAAGATTGTTTATATATGCATACATATCATACTGAAAAAGAGAAAAAAAATCAGACAAAAAGAGTAAGAAAGTTGCAAGGAGAAAGAACAAATACATGTTATAACAAACCCAATGCCAAACTCCTCTTCAACATGAAAAATACTTGTCGACCGGCCGCCATCTGTAAGAAAACAGAAGAGAGACAACACAGAAAAAGAGAAAACAGCATACATGCATTTACACATACAATGGAAGATATAAAATATTACACATTGCAAAACTAAAGAATACTACAGGGTGGGCCATTTATATGGATACACCTGATCTATGTATACACCCCATATACAACATCATACCATCAATTTTTTTGTTCCAACAGTCTTGGAGGGATCTATCCAATGTGGGTTAGTGTCAGACCAATAGTGGTGGTTTTGTTTGTTAATTTCACCATTCACATAAAATTATGTAACCATATAAATAGCCAAATTAAGGTGTATCCATATGAATGGCACACCCTGTACTGTGGCCTCCTCCTCCCCAATAGCCACCCTATTCCTCTCCAGATTTATTTTCTTTAGCAGTTAGTGTGCAAAACCTGCACAGTGAATGTGAAAAAACAAATACGCCCAACTGCCACCGCCATAACAATTCACATGCACAACTCTTCTTCACCATGAAAAACATTTGTCGACCGCCATCTGTAAGAAAACAGAAGAGAGACAACACAAAAAAAGAGATACCAATTTACATGCATTACCACATTCAATAACAGATATAAAATACTACCCATGAAATGCACACAAAGTGACCTGTAAAAAAAGATTGTTTATATATGCATACATATCATACTGAAAAAGAGAAAAAAAGTCAGACAAAAAGAGTAAGAAAGTTGCAAGGAGAAAGAACAAATACATGTTATAACAAACCCAATGCCAAACTCCTCTTCAACATGAAAAATACTTGTCGACCGGCCGCCATCTGTAAGAAAACAGAAGAGAGACAACACAGAAAAAGAGAAAACAGCATACATGCATTTACACATACAATGGAAGATATAAAATATTACACATTGCAAAACTAAAGAATACTACAGGGTGGGCCATTTATATGGATACACCTGATCTATGTATACACCCCATACACAACATCATACCATCAATGTTTTTGTTCCAACAGTCTTGGAGTGATCTATCCAATGTGGGTTAGTGTCAGACCAATAGTGGTGGTTTTGTTTGTTAATTTCACCATTCACATAAACTTATGTAACCATATAAATAGCCAAATTAAGGTGTATCCATATGAATGGCCCACCCTGTACTGTGGCCTCCTCCTCCCCAATAGCCACCCTATTCCTCTCCAGATTTATTTTCTTTAGCAGTTAGTGTGCAAAACCTGCACAGTGAATGTGAAAAAACAAATACGCCCAACTGCCACCGCCATAACAATTCACATGCACAACTCTTCTTCACCATGAAAAACATTTGTCGACCGCCATCTGTAAGAAAACAGAAGAGAGACAACACAGAAAAAGAGAAAACAACATACATGCATTTACGCATACAATGAAAGATATAAAATATTACACATTTGTAAAACTAAAGGATACTACAGGGTGGGCCATTTATATGGATACACCTGATCTATGTATACACCCCATATACAACATCATACCATCAATTTTTTTGTTCCAACAGTCTTGGAGTGATCTATCCAATGTGGGTTAGTGTCAGACCAATAGTGGTGGTTTTGTTTGTTAATTTCACCATTCACATAAAATTATGTAACCATATAAATAGCCAAATTAAGGTGTATCCATATGAATGGCCCACCCTGTACTGTGGCCTCCTCCTCCCCAATAGCCACCCTATTCCTCTCCAGATTTATCTTCTTTAACAGTTAGTGTGCAAAATCTGCACAGTGAATGTGAAGAAACAAATACGCCCAACTGCCACCGCCATAACAATTCACATGCACAACTCTTCTTCACCATGAAAAACACTTGTCGACCGCTATCTGTAAGAAAACAGAAGAGTGACAACACAAAAAAAAAGAGATACCAATTTACATGCATTACCACATTCAATAACAGATATAAACTACTACCCATGAAATGCACACAAAGTGACCTGTAAAAAAAGATTGTTTATATATGCATACATATCATACTGAAAAAGAGAAAAAAAATCAGACAAAAAGAGTAAGAAAGTTGCAAGGAGAAAGATCAAATACATGTTATAACAAACCCAATGCCAAACTCCTCTTCAACATGAAAAATACTTGTCGACCGGCCGCCATCTGTAAGAAAACAGAAGAGAGACAACACAGAAAAAGAGAAAACAGCATACATGCATTTACACATACAATGGAAGATATAAAATATTACACATTGCAAAACTAAAGAATACTACAGGGTGGGCCATTTATATGGATACACCTGATCTATGTATACACCCCATATACAACATCATACCATCAATTATTTTGTTCCAACAGTCTTGGAGTGATCTATCCAATGTGGGTTAGTGTCAGACCAATAGTGGTGGTTTTGTTTGTTAATTTCACCATTCACATAAACTTATGTAATCATATAAATAGCCAAATTAAGGTGTATCCATATGAATGGCCCACCCTGTACTGTGGCCTCCTCCTCCCCAATAGCCACCCTATTCCTCTCCAGATTTATTTTCTTTAACAGTTAGTGTGCAAAACCTGCACAGTGAATGTGAAAAAACAAATACGCCCAACTGCCACCGCCATAACAATTCACATGCACAACTCTTCTTCACCATGAAAAACATTTGTCGCCCGCCATCTGTAAGAAAACAGAAGAGAGACAACACAGAAAAAGAGAAAACAACATACATGCATTTACGCACACAATGAAAGATATAAAATATTACACATTTGTAAAACTAAAGGATACTACAGGGTGGGCCATTTATATGGATACACCTGATCTATGTATTCACCCCATATACAACATCATACCATCAATTTTTTTGTTCCAACAGTCTTGGAGGGATCTATCCAATGTGGGTTAGTGTCAGACCAATAGTGGTGGTTTTGTTTGTTAATTTCACCATTTACATAAACTTATGTAACCATATAAATAGCCAAATTAAGGTGTATACATATGAATGGCCCACCCTGTACTGTGGCCTCCTCCTCCCCAATAGCCACCCTATTCTTCTCCAGATTTATTTTCTTTAACAGTTAGTGTGCAAAACCTGCACAGTGAATGTGAAAAACCAAATACGCCCAACTGCCACCGCCATAACAATTCACATGCACAACTCTTCTTCACCATGAAAAACATTTGTCGACCGCCATCTGTAAGAAAACAGAAGAGAGACAACACAGAAAAAGAGAAAACATGATACATGCATTTACACATACAATGGAAGATATAAAATATTACACATTTGCAAAACTAAAGGATACTACAGGGTGGGCCATTTATATGGATACACCTGATCTATGTATACACCCCATATACAACATCATACCATCAATTTTTTTGTTCCAACAGTCTTGAAGGGATCTATCCAATGTGGGTTAGTGTCAGACCAATAGTGGTGGTTTTGTTTGTTAATTTCACCATTCACATAAAATTATGTAACCATATAAATAGCCAAATTAAGGTGTATCCATATGAATGGCCCACCCTGTACTGTGGCCTCCTCCTCCCCAATAGCCACCCTATTCCTCTCCAGATTTATTTTCTTTAACAGTTAGTGTGCAAAATCTGCACAGTGAATGTGAAGAAACAAATACGCCCAACTGCCACCGCCATAACAATTCACATGCACAACTCTTCTTCACCATGAAAAACACTTGTCGACCGCTATCTGTAAGAAAACAGAAGAGCGACAACACAAAAAAAGAGATACCAATTTACATGCATTACCACATTCAATAACAGATATAAAATACTACCCATGAAATGCACACAAAGTGACCTGTAAAAAAAGATTGTTTATATATGTATACATATCATACTGAAAAAGAGAAAAAAAGTCAGACAAAAAGAGTAAGAAAGTTGCAAGGAGAAAGAACAAATACATGTTATAACAAACCCAATGCCAAAAAATACTTGTCGACCGGCCGCCATCTGTAAGAAAACAGAAGAGAGACAACACAGAAAAAGAGAAAACAGCATACATGCATTTACACATACAATGGAAGATATAAAATATTACACATTGCAAAACTAAAGAATACTACAGGGTGGGCCATTTATATGGATACACCTGATCTATGTATACACCCCATATACAACATCATACCATCAATTTTTTTGTTCCAACAGTCTTGGAGTGATCTATCCAATGTGGGTTAGTGTCAGACCAATAGTGGTGGTTTTGTTTGTTAATTTCACCATTCACATAAACTTATGTAACCATATACTGTATATGCATACATATCATACTGAAAAAGAGAAAAAAAGTCAGACTGTAACGATTGTGGAATCGTCTCCGTGGTCAGCGCACCAGACGTGCGCTGACGCGGAGGATTTCCTCCACAAGCGTATTATTGCGGACACCCAGGCTAGGTGCTATGCACCCGCAGAGGGCAATTCCCACCGGCAGATGGCGCTGTGGAGTGCAGGCGAACACAGCCGCTGCACAGCTGCAGATGCCAAATGGGAATTGTACAGATCCGGGACAAGGTACAATCAGGCAGGGCTGGATAGCCCACAGGGAACAGAGCAAAAGGACAGAACCAATGTGTGCCCACCAAATTAGTCCCCACCCAGCGACGGCGAACACACAACGGCGGAAACGAAGTAGGAAACGCAATCGCAAGAATGGCGATTGCCAATAGCGACACAAGACTGAGCAGGACAGAGCACAAGGGTAGCAAAGGCACAGCAAATAATACAATAAGGAGATACGGAAAATAACAAATGCTAGCTAACCGCGAACACCGCACTCATTCGCAACAGTGCACGCGGTTATGCGCGGTCTCCACGTGATAAGCACAATAGAGACAAGCACGCCTAACTAACCATTAACAGACAAACATGAAACAGAGGACGCGAGCGCTTGCTTAACGGTTACCTCACCGAGCCTCCAGCAAGCGCAGCAGACAAGACAGACACACGAAAACAGGGACAAGCGACAGAAGGATCCCCAGCGCTAGCGAAAAGTGGCTAGCGCGATCCCAGAAGACAGAACAGAAGGATCCCCAGCGCTAGCGAAAAGTAGCTAGCACGATCCCAGGAGACAGTAGCAGAACAGAAGGATCCCCAGCGCTAGCGAAAAGTGGCTAGTGCGATCCCAGAAGACAGAACAGAAGGATCCCCAGCGCTAGCGAAAAGTAGCTAGCGTGATCCCAGGAGACAGAACAGAAGGATCCCCAGCACTAGCGCTAGGGCGAGTGCGATCCAAACACACGGCAGACAGAACAGATGAGGTAGGCAGAAACAACCGCTGTTCCAACCTACACTCCAGACTCAATCAGAAGGATCCACAGCCGCTAACGCTAGGGCTTGTACGATCCAAACACAAGACAGACGGAACAGGCAAAACAGATAATACAACCTGACTGGACTAGAAGGGGAGCCTAAAGCACCCCCCAGGAATTAACTATACTAGATAGCAATGGCTGACACTCCAGCAGTGTCCATCAGGAACAGACCATGGAAGGGAAATGTCCAGCAAAGCATTCTAGGAGCAGCATGCTTTTATAGTGCCAGTCATCAAAAGAAGGCAGGTAACGGATTTGCATGACTAATGTATGCAAATCCCTCAGCAACACAAGCTGCAAAACTGACAGAAAGTCTCTCTTAAAGAGACCTGCAGAATGCAGACGTGAACAGTGGTCAAAACGCTGCCTGTCTGCACAGGCAGCTGAGCAGATTCTCACACAGACAAAAAGAGTAAGAAAGTTGCAAGGAGAAAGAACAAATACATGTTATAACAAACCCAATGCCAAACTCCTCTTCAACATGAAAAATACTTGTCGACCGGCCGCCATCTGTAAGAAAACAAAAGAGAGACAACACAGAAAAAGAGAAAACAGCATACATGCATTTACACATACAATGGAAGATATAAAATATTACACATTGCAAAACTAAAGAATACTACAGGGTGGGCCATTTATATGGATACACCTGATCTATGTATACACCCCATACACAACATCATACCATCAATTTTTTTGTTCCAACAGTCTTGGAGTGATCTATCCAATGTGGGTTAGTGTCAGACCAATAGTGGTGGTTTTGTTTGTTAATTTCACCATTCACATAAACTTATGTAACCATATAAATAGCCAAATTAAGGTGTATCCATATGAATGGCCCACCCTGTACTGTGGCCTCCTCCTCCCCAATAGCCACCCTATTCCTCTCCAGATTTATTTTCTTTAGCAGTTAGTGTGCAAAACCTGCACAGTGAATGTGAAAAAACAAATACGCCCAACTGCCACCGCCATAACAATTCACATGCACAACTCTTCTTCACCATGAAAAACATTTGTCGACCGCCATCTGTAAGAAAACAGAAGAGAGACAACACAGAAAAAGAGAAAACAACAAACATGCATTTACGCATACAATGAAAGATATAAAATATTACACATTTGTAAAACTAAAGGATACTACAGGGTGGGCCATTTATATGGATACACCTGATCTATGTATACACCCCATATACAACATCATACCATCAATTTTTTTGTTCCAACAGTCTTGGAGTGATCTATCCAATGTGGGTTAGTGTCAGACCAATAGTGGTGGTTTTGTTTGTTAATTCACCATTCACATAAAATTATGTAACCATATAAATAGCCAAATTAAGGTGTATCCATATGAATGGCCCACCCTGTACTGTGGCCTCCTCCTCCCCAATAGCCACCCTATTCCTCTCCAGATTTATCTTCTTTAACAGTTAGTGTGCAAAATCTGCACAGTGAATGTGAAGAAACAAATACGCCCAACTGCCACCGCCATAACAATTCACATGCACAACTCTTCTTCACCATGAAAAACACTTGTCGACCGCTATCTGTAAGAAAACAGAAGAGTGACAACACAAAAAAAAAGAGATACCAATTTACATGCATTACCACATTCAATAACAGATATAAACTACTACCCATGAAATGCACACAAAGTGACCTGTAAAAAAAGATTGTTTATATATGCATACATATCATACTGAAAAAGAGAAAAAAAATCAGACAAAAAGAGTAAGAAAGTTGCAAGGAGAAAGAACAAATACATGTTATAACAAACCCAATGCCAAACTCCTCTTCAACATGAAAAATACTTGTCGACCGGCCGCCATCTGTAAGAAAACAGAAGAGAGACAACACAGAAAAAGAGAAAACAGCATACATGCATTTACACATACAATGGAAGATATAAAATATTACACATTGCAAAACTAAAGAATACTACAGGGTGGGCCATTTATATGGATACACCTGATCTATGTATACACCCCATATACAACATCATACCATCAATTTTTTTGTTCCAACAGTCTTGGAGGGATCTATCCAATGTGGGTTAGTGTCAGACAACACAGAAAAAGAGAAAACAGCATACATGCATTTACACATACAATGGAAGATATAAAATATTACACATTGCAAAACTAAAGAATACTACAGGGTGGGCCATTTATATGGATACACCTGATCTATGTATACACCCCATATACAACATCATACCATCAATTTTTTTGTTCCAACAGTCTTGGAGTGATCTATCCAATGTGGGTTAGTGTCAGACCAATAGTGGTTGTTTTGTTTGTTAATTTCACCATTCACATAAACTTATGTAACCATATACATAGCCAAATTAAGGTGTATCCATATGAATGGCCCACCCTGTACTGTGGCCTCCTCCTCCCCAATAGCCACCCTATTCCTCTCCAGATTTATTTTCTTTAACAGTTAGTGTGCAAAACCTGCACAGTGAATGTGAAAAAACAAATACGCCCAACTGCCACCGCCATAACAATTCACATGCACAACTCTTCTTCACCATGAAAAACATTTGTCGCCCGCCATCTGTAAGAAAACAGAAGAGAGACAACACAGAAAAAGAGAAAATAACATACATGCATTTACGCACACAATGAAAGATATAAAATATTACACTTTTGTAAAACTAAAGGATACTACAGGGTGGGCCATTTATATGGATACACCTGATCTATGTATACACCCCATATACAACATCATACCATCAATTTTTTTGTTCCAACAGTCTTGGAGGGATCTATCCAATGTGGGTTAGTGTCAGACCAATAGTGGTGGTTTTGTTTGTTAATTTCACCATTCACATAAAATTATGTAACCATATAAATAGCCAAATTAAGGTGTATCCATATGAATGGCACGCCCTGTACTGTGGCCTCCTCCTCCCCAATAGCCACCCTATTCCTCTCCAGATTTATTTTCTTTAGCAGTTAGTGTGCAAAACCTGCACAGTGAATGTGAAAAAACAAATACGCCCAACTGCCACCGCCATAACAATTCACATGCACAACTCTTCTTCACCATGAAAAACATTTGTCGACCGCCATCTGTAAGAAAACAGAAGAGAGACAACACAAAAAAAGAGATACCAATTTACATGCATTACCACATTCAATAACAGATATAAAATACTACCCATGAAATGCACACAAAGTGACCTGTAAAAAAAGATTGTTTATATATGCATACATATCATACTGAAAAAGAGAAAAAAAGTCAGACAAAAAGAGTAAGAAAGTTGCAAGGAGAAAGAACAAATACATGTTATAACAAACCCAATGCCAAACTCCTCTTCAACATGAAAAATACTTGTCGACCGGCCGCCATCTGTAAGAAAACAGAAGAGAGACAACACAGAAAAAGAGAAAACAACATACATGCATTTACACATACAATGGAAGATATAAAATATTACACATTGCAAAACTAAAGAATACTACAGGGTGGGCCATTTATATGGATACACCTGATCTATGTATACACCCCATATACAACATCATACCATCAATTTTTTTGTTCCAACAGTCTTGGAGGGATCTATCCAATGTGGGTTAGTGTCAGACCAATAGTGGTGGTTTTGTTTGTTAATTTCACCATTCGCATAAAATTATGTAACCATATAAATAGCCAAATTAAGGTGTATCCATTTGAATGGCACACCCTGTACTGTGGCCTCCTCCTCCCCAATAGCCACCCTATTCCTCTCCAGATTTATTTTCTTTAGCAGTTAGTGTGCAAAACCTGCACAGTGAATGTGAAAAAACAAATACGCCCAACTGCCACCGCCATAACAATTCACATGCACAACTCTTCTTCACCATGAAAAACATTTGTCGACCGCCATCTGTAAGAAAACAGAAGAGAGACAACACAAAAAAAGAGATACCAATTTACATGCATTACCACATTCAATAACAGATATAAAATACTACCCATGAAATGCACACAAAGTGACCTGTAAAAAAAGATTGTTTATATATGCATACATATCATACTGAAAAAGAGAAAAAAAGTCAGACAAAAAGAGTAAGAAAGTTGCAAGGAGAAAGAACAAATACATGTTATAACAAACCCAATGCCAAACTCCTCTTCAACATGAAAAATACTTGTCGACCGGCCGCCATCTGTAAGAAAACAGAAGAGAGACAACACAGAAAAAGAGAAAACAACATACATGCATTTACACATACAATGGAAGATATAAAATATTACACATTGCAAAACTAAAGAATACTACAGGGTGGGCCATTTATATGGATACACCTGATCTATGTATACACCCCATATACAACATCATACCATCAATTTTTTTGTTCCAACAGTCTTGGAGGGATCTATCCAATGTGGGTTAGTGTCAGACCAATAGTGGTGGTTTTGTTTGTTAATTTCACCATTCGCATAAAATTATGTAACCATATAAATAGCCAAATTAAGGTGTATCCATTTGAATGGCACACCCTGTACTGTGGCCTCCTCCTCCCCAATAGCCACCCTATTCCTCTCCAGATTTATTTTCTTTAGCAGTTAGTGTGCAAAACCTGCACAGTGAATGTGAAAAAACAAATACGCCCAACTGCCACCGCCATAACAATTCACATGCACAACTCTTCTTCACCATGAAAAACATTTGTCGACCGCCATCTGTAAGAAAACAGAAGAGAGACAACACAAAAAAAGAGATACCAATTTACATGCATTACCACATTCAATAACAGATATAAAATACTACCCATGAAATGCACACAAAGTGACCTGTAAAAAAAGATTGTTTATATATGCATACATATCATACTGAAAAAGAGAAAAAAAGTCAGACAAAAAGAGTAAGAAAGTTGCAAGGAGAAAGAACAAATACATGTTATAACAAACCCAATGCCAAACTCCTCTTCAACATGAAAAATACTTGTCGACCGGCCGCCATCTGTAAGAAAACAGAAGAGAGACAACACAGAAAAAGAGAAAACAACATACATGCATTTACACATACAATGGAAGATATAAAATATTACACATTGCAAAACTAAAGAATACTACAGGGTGGGCCATTTATATGGATACACCTGATCTATGTATACACCCCATATACAACATCATACCATCAATTTTTTTGTTCCAACAGTCTTGGAGGGATCTATCCAATGTGGGTTAGTGTCAGACCAATAGTGGTGGTTTTGTTTGTTAATTTCACCATTCGCATAAAATTATGTAACCATATAAATAGCCAAATTAAGGTGTATCCATTTGAATGGCACACCCTGTACTGTGGCCTCCTCCTCCCCAATAGCCACCCTATTCCTCTCCAGATTTATTTTCTTTAGCAGTTAGTGTGCAAAACCTGCACAGTGAATGTGAAAAAACAAATACGCCCAACTGCCACCGCCATAACAATTCACATGCACAACTCTTCTTCACCATGAAAAACATTTGTCGACCGCCATCTGTAAGAAAACAGAAGAGAGACAACACAAAAAAAGAGATACCAATTTACATGCATTACCACATTCAATAACAGATATAAAATACTACCCATGAAATGCACACAAAGTGACCTGTAAAAAAAGATTGTTTATATATGCATACATATCATACTGAAAAAGAGAAAAAAAGTCAGACAAAAAGAGTAAGAAAGTTGCAAGGAGAAAGAACAAATACATGTTATAACAAACCCAATGCCAAACTCCTCTTCAACATGAAAAATACTTGTCGACCGGCCGCCATCTGTAAGAAAACAGAAGAGAGACAACACAGAAAAAGAGAAAACAACATACATGCATTTACACATACAATGGAAGATATAAAATATTACACATTGCAAAACTAAAGAATACTACAGGGTGGGCCATTTATATGGATACACCTGATCTATGTATACACCCCATATACAACATCATACCATCAATTTTTTTGTTCCAACAGTCTTGGAGGGATCTATCCAATGTGGGTTAGTGTCAGACCAATAGTGGTGGTTTTGTTTGTTAATTTCACCATTCGCATAAAATTATGTAACCATATAAATAGTCAAATTAAGGTGTATCCATTTGAATGGCACACCCTGTACTGTGGCCTCCTCCTCCCCAATAGCCACCCTATTCCTCTCCAGATTTATTTTCTTTAGCAGTTAGTGTGCAAAACCTGCACAGTGAATGTGAAAAAACAAATACGCCCAACTGCCACCGCCATAACAATTCACATGCACAACTCTTCTTCACCATGAAAAACATTTGTCGACCGCCATCTGTAAGAAAACAGAAGAGAGACAACACAAAAAAAGAGATACCAATTTACATGCATTACCACATTCAATAACAGATATAAAATACTACCCATGAAATGCACACAAAGTGACCTGTAAAAAAAGATTGTTTATATATGCATACATATCATACTGAAAAAGAGAAAAAAAGTCAGACAAAAAGAGTAAGAAAGTTGCAAGGAGAAAGAACAAATACATGTTATAACAAACCCAATGCCAAACTCCTCTTCAACATGAAAAATACTTGTCGACCGGCCGCCATCTGTAAGAAAACAGAAGAGAGACAACACAGAAAAAGAGAAAACAACATACATGCATTTACACATACAATGGAAGATATAAAATATTACACATTGCAAAACTAAAGAATACTACAGGGTGGGCCATTTATATGGATACACCTGATCTATGTATACACCCCATATACAACATCATACCATCAATTTTTTTGTTCCAACAGTCTTGGAGGGATCTATCCAATGTGGGTTAGTGTCAGACCAATAGTGGTGGTTTTGTTTGTTAATTTCACCATTCGCATAAAATTATGTAACCATATAAATAGCCAAATTAAGGTGTATCCATTTGAATGGCACACCCTGTACTGTGGCCTCCTCCTCCCCAATAGCCACCCTATTCCTCTCCAGATTTATTTTCTTTAGCAGTTAGTGTGCAAAACCTGCACAGTGAATGTGAAAAAACAAATACGCCCAACTGCCACCGCCATAACAATTCACATGCACAACTCTTCTTCACCATGAAAAACATTTGTCGACCGCCATCTGTAAGAAAACAGAAGAGAGACAACACAAAAAAAGAGATACCAATTTACATGCATTACCACATTCAATAACAGATATAAAATACTACCCATGAAATGCACACAAAGTGACCTGTAAAAAAAGATTGTTTATATATGCATACATATCATACTGAAAAAGAGAAAAAAAGTCAGACAAAAAGAGTAAGAAAGTTGCAAGGAGAAAGAACAAATACATGTTATAACAAACCCAATGCCAAACTCCTCTTCAACATGAAAAATACTTGTCGACCGGCCGCCATCTGTAAGAAAACAGAAGAGAGACAACACAGAAAAAGAGAAAACAACATACATGCATTTACACATACAATGGAAGATATAAAATATTACACATTGCAAAACTAAAGAATACTACAGGGTGGGCCATTTATATGGATACACCTGATCTATGTATACACCCCATATACAACATCATACCATCAATTTTTTTGTTCCAACAGTCTTGGAGGGATCTATCCAATGTGGGTTAGTGTCAGACAACACAGAAAAAGAGAAAACAGCATACATGCATTTACACATACAATGGAAGATATAAAATATTACACATTGCAAAACTAAAGAATACTACAGGGTGGGCCATTTATATGGATACACCTGATCTATGTATACACCCCATATACAACATCATACCATCAATTTTTTTGTTCCAACAGTCTTGGAGTGATCTATCCAATGTGGGTTAGTGTCAGACCAATAGTGGTTGTTTTGTTTGTTAATTTCACCATTCACATAAACTTATGTAACCATATACATAGCCAAATTAAGGTGTATCCATATGAATGGCCCACCCTGTACTGTGGCCTCCTCCTCCCCAATAGCCACCCTATTCCTCTCCAGATTTATTTTCTTTAACAGTTAGTGTGCAAAACCTGCACAGTGAATGTGAAAAAACAAATACGCCCAACTGCCACCGCCATAACAATTCACATGCACAACTCTTCTTCACCATGAAAAACATTTGTCGCCCGCCATCTGTAAGAAAACAGAAGAGAGACAACACAGAAAAAGAGAAAATAACATACATGCATTTACGCACACAATGAAAGATATAAAATATTACACATTTGTAAAACTAAAGGATACTACAGGGTGGGCCATTTATATGGATACACCTGATCTATGTATACACCCCATATACAACATCATACCATCAATTTTTTTGTTCCAACAGTCTTGGAGGGATCTATCCAATGTGGGTTAGTGTCAGACCAATAGTGGTGGTTTTGTTTGTTAATTTCACCATTCACATAAAATTATGTAACCATATAAATAGCCAAATTAAGGTGTATCCATATGAATGGCACGCCCTGTACTGTGGCCTCCTCCTCCCCAATAGCCACCCTATTCCTCTCCAGATTTATTTTCTTTAGCAGTTAGTGTGCAAAACCTGCACAGTGAATGTGAAAAAACAAATACGCCCAACTGCCACCGCCATAACAATTCACATGCACAACTCTTCTTCACCATGAAAAACATTTGTCGACCGCCATCTGTAAGAAAACAGAAGAGAGACAACACAAAAAAAGAGATACCAATTTACATGCATTACCACATTTAATAACAGATATAAAATACTACCCATGAAATGCACACAAAGTGACCTGTAAAAAAAGATTGTTTATATATGCATACATATCATACTGAAAAAGAGAAAAAAAGTCAGACAAAAAGAGTAAGAAAGTTGCAAGGAGAAAGAACAAATACATGTTATAACAAACCCAATGCCAAACTCCTCTTCAACATGAAAAATACTTGTCGACCGGCCGCCATCTGTAAGAAAACAGAAGAGAGACAACACAGAAAAAGAGAAAACAACATACATGCATTTACACATACAATGGAAGATATAAAATATTACACATTGCAAAACTAAAGAATACTACAGGGTGGGCCATTTATATGGATACACCTGATCTATGTATACACCCCATATACAACATCATACCATCAATTTTTTTGTTCCAACAGTCTTGGAGGGATCTATCCAATGTGGGTTAGTGTCAGACCAATAGTGGTGGTTTTGTTTGTTAATTTCACCATTCGCATAAAATTATGTAACCATATAAATAGCCAAATTAAGGTGTATCCATTTGAATGGCACACCCTGTACTGTGGCCTCCTCCTCCCCAATAGCCACCCTATTCCTCTCCAGATTTATTTTCTTTAGCAGTTAGTGTGCAAAACCTGCACAGTGAATGTGAAAAAACAAATACGCCCAACTGCCACCGCCATAACAATTCACATGCACAACTCTTCTTCACCATGAAAAACATTTGTCGACCGCCATCTGTAAGAAAACAGAAGAGAGACAACACAAAAAAAGAGATACCAATTTACATGCATTACCACATTCAATAACAGATATAAAATACTACCCATGAAATGCACACAAAGTGACCTGTAAAAAAAGATTGTTTATATATGCATACATATCATACTGAAAAAGAGAAAAAAAGTCAGACAAAAAGAGTAAGAAAGTTGCAAGGAGAAAGAACAAATACATGTTATAACAAACCCAATGCCAAACTCCTCTTCAACATGAAAAATACTTGTCGACCGGCCGCCATCTGTAAGAAAACAGAAGAGAGACAACACAGAAAAAGAGAAAACAACATACATGCATTTACACATACAATGGAAGATATAAAATATTACACATTGCAAAACTAAAGAATACTACAGGGTGGGCCATTTATATGGATACACCTGATCTATGTATACACCCCATATACAACATCATACCATCAATTTTTTTGTTCCAACAGTCTTGGAGGGATCTATCCAATGTGGGTTAGTGTCAGACCAATAGTGGTGGTTTTGTTTGTTAATTTCACCATTCGCATAAAATTATGTAACCATATAAATAGCCAAATTAAGGTGTATCCATTTGAATGGCACACCCTGTACTGTGGCCTCCTCCTCCCCAATAGCCACCCTATTCCTCTCCAGATTTATTTTCTTTAGCAGTTAGTGTGCAAAACCTGCACAGTGAATGTGAAAAAACAAATACGCCCAACTGCCACCGCCATAACAATTCACATGCACAACTCTTCTTCACCATGAAAAACATTTGTCGACCGCCATCTGTAAGAAAACAGAAGAGAGACAACACAAAAAAAGAGATACCAATTTACATGCATTACCACATTCAATAACAGATATAAAATACTACCCATGAAATGCACACAAAGTGACCTGTAAAAAAAGATTGTTTATATATGCATACATATCATACTGAAAAAGAGAAAAAAAGTCAGACAAAAAGAGTAAGAAAGTTGCAAGGAGAAAGAACAAATACATGTTATAACAAACCCAATGCCAAACTCCTCTTCAACATGAAAAATACTTGTCGACCGGCCGCCATCTGTAAGAAAACAGAAGAGAGACAACACAGAAAAAGAGAAAACAACATACATGCATTTACACATACAATGGAAGATATAAAATATTACACATTGCAAAACTAAAGAATACTACAGGGTGGGCCATTTATATGGATACACCTGATCTATGTATACACCCCATATACAACATCATACCATCAATTTTTTTGTTCCAACAGTCTTGGAGGGATCTATCCAATGTGGGTTAGTGTCAGACCAATAGTGGTGGTTTTGTTTGTTAATTTCACCATTCGCATAAAATTATGTAACCATATAAATAGCCAAATTAAGGTGTATCCATTTGAATGGCACACCCTGTACTGTGGCCTCCTCCTCCCCAATAGCCACCCTATTCCTCTCCAGATTTATTTTCTTTAGCAGTTAGTGTGCAAAACCTGCACAGTGAATGTGAAAAAACAAATACGCCCAACTGCCACCGCCATAACAATTCACATGCACAACTCTTCTTCACCATGAAAAACATTTGTCGACCGCCATCTGTAAGAAAACAGAAGAGAGACAACACAAAAAAAGAGATACCAATTTACATGCATTACCACATTCAATAACAGATATCAAATACTACCCATGAAATGCACACAAAGTGACCTGTAAAAAAAGATTGTTTATATATGCATACATATCATACTGAAAAAGAGAAAAAAAGTCAGACAAAAAGAGTAAGAAAGTTGCAAGGAGAAAGAACAAATACATGTTATAACAAACCCAATGCCAAACTCCTCTTCAACATGAAAAATACTTGTCGACCGGCCGCCATCTGTAAGAAAACAGAAGAGAGACAACACAGAAAAAGAGAAAACAGCATACATGCATTTACTGTTATGATCGCTTCTGCAGCGTTTACTGCTGACTGCACTGGTATTGCAAACCAAGCAGTTCTAATGTCATTACATGCATTTGCTTGCATAGTTTGGTTTGCACTTAAACTAGTTGCTGATTCCATCTGCAGTCGCTCTGAAGTTTATGACAGTTTAATATGCTTTTGTGTAAACAAACATTGTCTGCTGCAGTGGAGGGGCGGTCCCTTTCCTGCAGGCTGCATATCATTGTCTGCCTTTTCCTGCTATCAGCCTGTGATTAATTACCATTCACTTGTGTGGGAATCTGCAGGTCTGCTCCCATTGGATGACCTCAGTATAAAGAACTGCTTCCTGCAATGCCTCATGGGCTATCATAGTTTCAGACTCTATCTGTTACTCTGCTCGTGCCCCACCTCGTTCCTGGTCCGTGTGGACTGCGCTGACTCCTGCGAAGGGGTCAGCGAGTCCTCCTAGTTCTGCTCTTGTTCTAGAAGTTGCTACTTGCTTGTCTTGTGTCATATATTGGTTCATCGCCAATATATACGCATACTTGCGCATTTTGTTATTTTCCTTGTATTCGTGTTACGTTAATATATCAGTGTCGCTGATATATACGTACACGAACTGTTTATTTCCTGTGTTCAGCTAGTCAGTTTTCCAGCACGTTTTGGTAGTTTGCGCGTATCGTGAACACCCGTGCTGAGCTAGTTATCCTGTTCCTGGTCCTGTTTGTGGATTGCGTTCATCTCTGCGAAGAGATAGCGAATCCTTCTGAGTCCTGTTCCCTGTATTACTTCAGTCTTAGTCAGAGTTCCTGCTTATGTCATATATCGGTTCATTGCCAATATATACATATGTTAGTCAGACGTTACGAATAGTTTAATTGATAGCTGTAATTGTAATACGCTAGGAAAACATACTTATTGTATATTTATCTGTGTTACGTTCATCTATCTCGATCCTGCTATTTCCTGTCTCTCCTGTCCTGTCTTTGTGAGGCACGCCATCGCCGCAACGCATTGGCTGCCTCATTCCAGTCTGTCTGGTTTTGGACGCTTGCTGTCGCTAAGTAATCGCTAGCTAGCAAGCGTTCATTCTGTCTACCTGTCCTGATCTCCTCAGTCCTGGTTTATGCGCTCAGCGCTACCTTGCGCTGAGACGTTATTACGAAAGTGTTTGTGGCTGTTCAGATCTGCACCGGCTCTGTGCACCACAATCTCCTATTGGAGTCAGTCCTCTCCTCCACTAAACTGGGGATATCCTGATCCCTTGTGCTGGTGTGTGTACCTCCTTCACGTCAGCTTATGTGTTGTATGCTGACTGTGGAGATTACACCCCCAAGCTTAACATTATGATAGCCCCATTACCAATCCCCATTGTGGGGGGGGTTCCCAGCAAAAATGACACTGTTTGTTATGGTTCCTGTTCCTTTAAGAAATTTGAGAAGCTCAATTCTGAAACAGAAAATGAGTTTTTTTCTGAATGTGCCAGGTTCCTGGCCAATCCTGAGCTCCAGGCTACTCCTGTTTCAACGTGGGCCCCCCAGCTAGTTTATGTTTTATTTAAGGGAAGATTGTTTCAGTGGGCCTACGATGTCTTGGATCATACCAATTTAAAAGAAAGACCACTGGAATTTCTAGCGTTTGTGATCCATAACTGGCTGCGCAAAACCGATTTGCCTAGCCCTTTTGATAAGCTCCTGGCAGCTTGTCAATCAGCTGCTCCTTCTACTGCCTACAAAAATAATCAGCAAGCAGATAATTGTTCTGATAACTTTTCTTCTGCTAAGGCAGCAGGGTCTAAAGCCAAACGTAAACGCTCCAAAAGAAAAGCGTTACAATCAGCGGAGTCGTTGCCCTTGGCGACTGCGCATCAGATCTGTAACGAGACTCCACCATTAGCAGATAATGAAATTCAGTCACCATTCAGGGGAGTCAAATGGACCTATGAAACTACTAATGAACTTTCATTGCTAGCCAGGGAAAATAAAGGTTCTTGTTTAAATGAATTATCTGAATATGATTATGAAGATATATTACAGAGTATTGAACAGATCAATTTATTCGTGCAGCAAGGGAAATTTACATACACTACAGTTCAATACTTGCTACAGGTATTGGAGATCCTTAGGAATAAGAAATCGGCCAATCACCTGCTAAATAACCCAATGTATGTTTCTGCCACTAACACATTTGCAAACTATGATCAGCCGGAATGCTCAGCTGTTAAATATGCATGGGATCCTCCATTTGAGAAAGGAGAGATGGAAGCTCTGGTCTATGAATGGAAGAAAGATGCAAGTTCATTTTGTCAGTTTTACAGTGCAAAAAGTGAATTAGTATTGAATGCATGCATTAAGTCTGCTTATAACCTAATAAAAACTGGTGTGTGTGGGTATGACTTTGTGGCTCCATTGATCGATGTGTGGAGAATGATTCTGGACGATTTTTATGCAATTCAATCAGTTGATACCAGGGAAGACACACTGTCAAGTGGAGATTGTTCCACTTCCTCAGTTCCTGAGGACTCGCCTGCTTCAGCACCTTTGGCTGATTCAGCGAGTGATTCTGAGCTCCTTTTGTGTGAAATTGAAGTTCCTGTAATTCCACCCTGTACCATGGATAACTCAGTGTTACTTCCCAGTAAGACAGAAATTACTAATACTTCCTTAATCTTGCCCTGCACAAATTTCTCAGCAGAGGACCCAGAGGTCCTGCTGACTTTCGAGTCCAGCCTAGCCAGTACTCATGACTCTTTGTTTAGTGAAACAGACACCAGAAAAATCTTGCCTGTCTCTGCAAACACTTCTGCAGAAATTACCTGTGTTAATAAAGTTCAACTCCTGTCTGATCCAGCAGATGCCAATAGATGCACTACATCAGTTTCCGAGTCCCAGCAATCCTGTCTAGTAAACTCAGAACCCCAGCATCTGAATTTTCCAATTTTACAAATGAATGGTGATTCAGATGCGCAAACATTGTGTCTTGATCTTCCTGTTTCTACACCTCGCTCTAGTTTCGTGAATAGCTCAGAGCATCTGCTATGTGAACCTGAAATCGCAGAATTATTACCTTGTTCAGAAAATTTTCCAATAAATTTGCCCTGTACCATGAATTGTGCAGTAGATCTCTCCAATGAAACTCAGGTCACAGAATCATTATGCTGTCCAGCAGGTGCTTCCATGGTTTTGCCCTGCAATATGGACTGTTCAGTGATCCTGTCCAGTGAAGCTGTGGTCGCAGAGTCTTATGCTTCACCCAGTACTTTGGATACTTTAAACCCTTTAGCAGAGGAGGCTGAAGCACTGCTTACCTCAGTTGGTGTTGCAGTAATATTCACTTGTCTAGCAGCTGTTTTGGAATTACAGTCTGCTCTAATAAAACTTGATGAATTTCTGCCCAGCGAAGCAGAAGCCATTGAAATATTGTCCTCGTCAGCAAGTGTGTTAGATACCTTGCCCTGTACACAGTCTGATTTAACCAATGTTGTTGAGTCCCTCTCCAGTGTTGTAACAGCCGAGGAACTCCAGCCCTGTCCTCTGAATGTTTCAAAAGTCTTGCCCTGTAACATGGATAATTCTGACTCGCTGGAAAAAATAATAGAAATCTCAGAATTTCAGTCCGGGTTAATGAGTGTTTCTGAAACCCAGCCCTGTATCCTGGAAAATTCTGGTTCTCTGGCCGGTGTGGCAGAAGTTCCAGAGCCCCCTTCCTGTCCAGTGAGTTACTCAGTTTTGCCTAGTTCAGTGGGGATTGCTGCAATATTGACTTGTTTTGCAGCCCTTCATGAGCTCCAGTCCAGTGTATTTGATGAGTCTCTGTCTAGTCCAGAAGAAGCTATGGGAACCCTGTCTAGTTCAGTGCATACATCAGAAGATTTGCCCTGTCTTGTAAATGCCCCTGAACATGATTTGTTAATAACCCTGCTGGAAGCAGCGACATCTAAGTCTGATCCTGCAGTTTTTAGTGAGAATCCAGTAACTATGAAGTCTAGTCATGATGATTTTTTTTTGCCCAGTTCTGGTTTCGGTCCTGTCTTGACTGACTTTGAGGTTCGCAGTTCCTTGACATGCCCAGAGGTTTCTCTTGTGCCGGTGTGCCCAGATGTGCTTCGTATGCCAGACTGCCCAGATGTGTCTGTGTTAGCGTGCTCACGTGCTTCCCTAGTGGAGACATGTTCTGATGTTGCCGGTTGGCCTGCATGCCCGGAGATGGTTCTGGTCCCTAAAAGCCCTGATCTTGATGTTTGTCCTTGTGACCCTGACTCTGGAGTTGCCCTGGGTTCCATAGGGGTTCTTGATAGTTCTCCATGTGAGCCTAAGGGGCGTTCTGACCTGTGGGGATCTCTTTGGAGCTTCCAAGTGTTCTGGGAGATCTCTGAGGAAACTTGTCCTGGTACCTTGGACTGGTTCAACGGTGGGTTTTGTGTTGGTAGGGACAGTTCCGGTGGGCATTGCAAAGGCTTTGGCGTTTTTGGACAGTCCTTGGAAGGCGGTGGGTATCGCGCAGAGAGTTTCTTGGGGTTGTTTTCTGGAAGTCGTGGTTCTGATGGGTGTCACACTGAGGCTTGTAGTGCTGACGGGCATGGTTCGGTAGGTTCTGGTTCCAATTGGTCTAGTTTTGGTGAGACTGATTCGGGAATTTGGTTTTGTCGGACGGATCCGACCTTCATGAATTTTCAGTCAGATCAGTTTGCTGGATTTCCCACTTCTGATTTTTTGGTTTGGGTGGTTCAGGAGAAATATGTCAGTTTTCATAGGCGTCCAGAGGCCGCGTTTAAGGGAGGGGGTACTGTTATGATCGCTTCTGCAGCGTTTACTGCTGACTGCACTGGTATTGCAAACCAAGCAGTTCTAATGTCATTACATGCATTTGCTTGCATAGTTTGGTTTGCACTTAAACTAGTTGCTGATTCCATCTGCAGTCGCTCTGAAGTTTATGACAGTTTAATATGCTTTTGTGTAAACAAACATTGTCTGCTGCAGTGGAGGGGCGGTCCCTTTCCTGCAGGCTGCATATCATTGTCTGCCTTTTCCTGCTATCAGCCTGTGATTAATTACCATTCACTTGTGTGGGAATCTGCAGGTCTGCTCCCATTGGATGACCTCAGTATAAAGAACTGCTTCCTGCAATGCCTCATGGGCTATCATAGTTTCAGACTCTATCTGTTACTCTGCTCGTGCCCCACCTCGTTCCTGGTCCGTGTGGACTGCGCTGACTCCTGCGAAGGGGTCAGCGAGTCCTCCTAGTTCTGCTCTTGTTCTAGAAGTTGCTACTTGCTTGTCTTGTGTCATATATTGGTTCATCGCCAATATATACGCATACTTGCGCATTTTGTTATTTTCCTTGTATTCGTGTTACGTTAATATATCAGTGTCGCTGATATATACGTACACGAACTGTTTATTTCCTGTGTTCAGCTAGTCAGTTTTCCAGCACGTTTTGGTAGTTTGCGCGTATCGTGAACACCCGTGCTGAGCTAGTTATCCTGTTCCTGGTCCTGTTTGTGGATTGCGTTCATCTCTGCGAAGAGATAGCGAATCCTTCTGAGTCCTGTTCCCTGTATTACTTCAGTCTTAGTCAGAGTTCCTGCTTATGTCATATATCGGTTCATTGCCAATATATACATATGTTAGTCAGACGTTACGAATAGTTTAATTGATAGCTGTAATTGTAATACGCTAGGAAAACATACTTATTGTATATTTATCTGTGTTACGTTCATCTATCTCGATCCTGCTATTTCCTGTCTCTCCTGTCCTGTCTTTGTGAGGCACGCCATCGCCGCAACGCATTGGCTGCCTCATTCCAGTCTGTCTGGTTTTGGACGCTTGCTGTCGCTAAGTAATCGCTAGCTAGCAAGCGTTCATTCTGTCTACCTGTCCTGATCTCCTCAGTCCTGGTTTATGCGCTCAGCGCTACCTTGCGCTGAGACGTTATTACGAAAGTGTTTGTGGCTGTTCAGATCTGCACCGGCTCTGTGCACCACAATCTCCTATTGGAGTCAGTCCTCTCCTCCACTAAACTGGGGATATCCTGATCCCTTGTGCTGGTGTGTGTACCTCCTTCACGTCAGCTTATGTGTTGTATGCTGACTGTGGAGATTACACCCCCAAGCTTAACATTTACACATACAATGGAAGATATAAAATATTACACATTGCAAAACTAAAGAATACTACAGGGTGGGCCATTTATATGGATACACCTGATCTATGTATACACCCCATATACAACATCATACCATCAATTTTTTTGTTCCAACAGTCTTGGAGTGATCTATCCAATGTGGGTTAGTGTCAGACCAATAGTGGTGGTTTTGTTTGTTAATTTCACCATTCACATAAACTTATGTAACCATATAAATAGCCAAATTAAGGTGTATCCATATGAATGGCCCACCCTGTACTGTGGCCTCCTCCTCCCCAATAGCCACCCTATTCCTCTCCAGATTTATTTTCTTTAGCAGTTAGTGTGCAAAACCTGCACAGTGAATGTGAAAAAACAAATACGCCCAACTGCCACCGCCATAACAATTCACATGCACAACTCTTCTTCACCATGAAAAACATTTGTCGACCGCCATCTGTAAGAAAACAGAAGAGAGACAACACAGAAAAAGAGAAAACAACATACATGCATTTACGCATACAATGAAAGATATAAAATATTACACATTTGTAAAACTAAAGGATACTACAGGGTGGGCCATTTATATGGATACACCTGATCTATGTATACAACCCATACACAACATCATACTATCAATTTTTTTGTTCCAACAGTCTTGGAGTGATCTATCCAATGTGGGTTAGTGTCAGACCAATAGTGGTGGTTTTGTTTGTTAATTTCACCATTCACATAAACTTATATAACCATATAAATAGCCAAATTAAGGTGTATCCATATGAATGGCCCACCCTGTACTGTGGCCTCCTCCTCCCCAATAGCCACCCTATTCCTCTCCAGATTTATTTTCTTTAGCAGTTAGTGTGCAAAACCTGCACAGTGAATGTGAAAAAACAAATACGCCCAACTGCCACCGCCATAACAATTCACATGCACAACTCTTCTTCACCATGAAAAACATTTGTCGACCGCCATCTGTGGGAAAACAGAAGAGAGACAACACAAAAAAAGAGATACCAATTTACATGCATTACCACATTCAATAACAGATATAAACTACTACCCATGAAATGCACACAAAGTGACCTGTAAAAAAATATTGTTTATATATGCATACATATCATACTGAAAAAGAGAAAAAAAGTCAGACAAAAAGAGTAAGAAAGTTGAAAGGAGAAAGAACAAATACATGTTATAACAAACCCAATGCCAAACTCCTTTTCAACATGAAAAATACTTGTCGACCGGCCGCCATCTGTAAGAAAACAGAAGAGAGACAACACAGAAAAAGAGAAAACAGCATACATGCATTTACACATACAATGGAAGATATAAAATATTACACATTGCAAAACTAAAGAATACTACAGGGTGGGCCATTTATATGGATACACCTGATCTATGTATACACCCCATATACAACATCATACCATCAATTTTTTTGTTCCAACAGTCTTGGAGTGATCTATCCAATGTGGGTTAGTGTCAGACCAATAGTGGTGGTTTTGTTTGTTAATTTCACCATTCACATAAACTTATGTAACCATATAAATAGCCAAATTAAGGTGTATCCATATGAATGGCCCACCCTGTACTGTGGCCTCCTCCTCCCCAATAGCCACCCTATTCCTCTCCAGATTTATTTTCTTTAGCAGTTAGTGTGCAAAACCTGCACAGTGAATGTGAAAAAACAAATACGCCCAACTGCCACCGCCATAACAATTCACATGCACAACTCTTCTTCACCATGAAAAACATTTGTCGACCGCCATCTGTAAGAAAACAGAAGAGAGACAACACAGAAAAAGAGAAAACAACATACATGCATTTACGCATACAATGAAAGATATAAAATATTACACATTTGTAAAACTAAAGGATACTACAGGGTGGGCCATTTATATGGATACACCTGATCTATGTATACACCCCATATACAACATCATACCATCAATTTTTTTGTTCCAACAGTCTTGGAGGGATCTATCCAATGTGGGTTAGTGTCAGACCAATAGTGGTGGTTTTGTTTGTTAATTTCACCATTCACATAAAATTATGTAACCATATAAATAGCCAAATTAAGGTGTATCCATATGAATGGCCCACCCTGTACTGTGGCCTCCTCCTCCCCAATAGCCACCCTATTCCTCTCCAGATTTATCTTCTTTAACAGTTAGTGTGCAAAATCTGCACAGTGAATGTGAAGAAACAAATACGCCCAACTGCCACCGCCATAACAATTCACATGCACAACTCTTCTTCATCATGAAAAACATTTGTCGCCCGCCATCTGTAAGAAAACAGAAGAGAGACAACACAGAAAAAGAGAAAACAACATACATGCATTTACGCACACAATGAAAGATATAAAATATTACACATTTGTAAAACTAAAGGATACTACAGGGTGGGCCATTTATATGGATACACCTGATCTATGTATTCACCCCATATACAACATCATACCATCAATTTTTTTGTTCCAACAGTCTTGGAGGGCTCTATCCAATGTGGGTTAGTGTCAGACCAATAGTGGTGGTTTTGTTTGTTAATTTCACCATTTACATAAACTTATGTAACCATATAAATAGCCAAATTAAGGTGTATACATATGAATGGCCCACCCTGTACTGTGGCCTCCTCCTCCCCAATAGCCACCCTATTCTTCTCCAGATTTATTTTCTTTAACAGTTAGTGTGCAAAACCTGCACAGTGAATGTGAAAAACCAAATACGCCCAACTGCCACCGCCATAACAATTCACATGCACAACTCTTCTTCACCATGAAAAACATTTGTCGACCGCCATCTGTAAGAAAACAGAAGAGAGACAACACAGAAAAAGAGAAAACATGATACATGCATTTACACATACAATGGAAGATATAAAATAGTACACATTTGCAAAACTAAAGGATACTACAGGGTGGGCCATTTATATGGATACACCTGATCTATGTATACACCCCATATACAACATCATACCATCAATTTTTTTGTTCCAACAGTCTTGAAGGGATCTATCCAATGTGGGTTAGTGTCAGACCAATAGTGGTGGTTTTGTTTGTTAATTTCACCATTCACATAAAATTATGTAACCATATAAATAGCCAAATTAAGGTGTATCTATATGAATGGCCCACCCTGTACTGTGGCCTCCTCCTCCCCAATAGCCACCCTATTCCTCTCCAGATTTATTTTCTTTAACAGTTAGTGTGCAAAATCTGCACAGTGAATGTGAAGAAACAAATACGCCCAACTGCCACCGCCATAACAATTCACATGCACAACTCTTCTTCACCATGAAAAACACTTGTCGACCGCTATCTGTAAGAAAACAGAAGAGCGACAACACAAAAAAAGAGATACCAATTTACATGCATTACCACATTCAATAACAGATATAAAATACTACCCATGAAATGCACACAAAGTGACCTGTAAAAAAAGATTGTTTATATATGTATACATATCATACTGAAAAAGAGAAAAAAAGTCAGACAAAAAGAGTAAGAAAGTTGCAAGGAGAAAGAACAAATACATGTTATAACAAACCCAATGCCAAACTCCTCTTCAACATGAAAAATACTTGTCGACCGGCCGCCATCTGTAAGAAAACAGAAGAGAGACAACACAGAAAAAGAGAAAACAGCATACATGCATTTACACATACAATGGAAGATATAAAATATTACACATTGCAAAACTAAAGAATACTACAGGGTGGGCCATTTATATGGATACACCTGATCTATGTATACACCCCATATACAACATCATACCATCAATTTTTTTGTTCCAACAGTCTTGGAGTGATCTATCCAATGTGGGTTAGTGTCAGACCAATAGTGGTGGTTTTGTTTGTTAATTTCACCATTCACATAAACTTATGTAACCATATACTGTATATGCATACATATCATACTGAAAAAGAGAAAAAAAGTCAGACTGTAACGATTGTGGAATCGTCTCCGTGGTCAGCGCACCAGACGTGCGCTGACGCGGAGGATTTCCTCCACAAGCGTATTATTGCGGACACCCAGGCTAGGTGCTATGCACCCGCAGAGGGCAATTCCCACCGGCAGATGGCGCTGTGGAGTGCAGGCGAACACAGCCGCTGCACAGCTGCAGATGCCAAATGGGAATTGTACAGATCCGGGACAAGGTACAATCAGGCAGGGCTGGATAGCCCACAGGGAACAGAGCAAAAGGACAGAACCAATGTGTGCCCACCAAATTAGTCCCCACCCAGCGACAGCGAACACACAACGGCGGAAACGAAGTAGGAAACGCAATCGCAAGAATGGCGATTGCCAATAGCGACACAAGACTGAGCAGGACAGAGCACAAGGGTAGCAAAGGCACAGAAAATAATACAATAAGGAGATACGGAAAATAACAAATGCTAGCTAACCGCGAACACCGCACTCATTCGCAACAGTGCACGTGGTTATGCGCGGTCTCCACGTGATAAGCACAATAGAGACAAGCACGCCTAACTAACCATTAACAGACAAACATGAAACAGAGGACGCGAGCGCTTGCTTAACGGTTACCTCACCGAGCCTCCAGCAAGCGCAGCAGACAAGACAGACACACGAAAACAGGGACAAGCGACAGAAGGATCCCCAGCGCTAGCGAAAAGTGGCTAGCGCGATCCCAGAAGACAGAACAGAAGGATCCCCAGCGCTAGCGAAAAGTAGCTAGCGCGATCCCAGGAGACAGTAGCAGAACAGAAGGATCCCCAGCGCTAGCGAAAAGTGGCTAGTGCGATCCCAGAAGACAGAACAGAAGGATCCCCAGCGCTAGCGAAAAGTAGCTAGCGTGATCCCAGGAGACAGAACAGAAGGATCCCCAGCACTAGCGCTAGGGCGAGTGCGATCCAAACACACGGCAGACAGAACAGATGAGGTAGGCAGAAACAACCGCTGTTCCAACCTACACTCCAGACTCAATCAGAAGGATCCACAGCCGCTAACGCTAGGGCTTGTACGATCCAAACACAAGACAGACGGAACAGGCAAAACAGATAATACAACCTGACTGGACTAGAAGGGGAGCCTAAAGCACCCCCCAGGAATTAACTATACTAGATAGCAATGGCTGACACTCCAGCAGTGTCCATCAGGAACAGACCATGGAAGGGAAATGTCCAGCAAAGCATTCTGGGAGCAGCATGCTTTTATAGTGCCAGTCATCAAAAGAAGGCAGGTAACGGATTTGCATGACTAATGTATGCAAATCCCTCAGCAACACAAGCTGCAAAACTGACAGAAAGTCTCTCTTAAAGAGACCTGCAGAATGCAGACGTGAACAGTGGTCAAAACGCTGCCTGTCTGCACAGGCAGCTGAGCAGATTCTCACACAGACAAAAAGAGTAAGAAAGTTGCAAGGAGAAAGAACAAATACATGTTATAACAAACCCAATGCCAAACTCCTCTTCAACATGAAAAATACTTGTCGACCGGCCGCCATCTGTAAGAAAACAGAAGAGAGACAACACAGAAAAAGAGAAAACAGCATACATGCATTTACACATACAATGGAAGATATAAAATATTACACATTGCAAAACTAAAGAATACTACAGGGTGGGCCATTTATATGGATACACCTGATCTATGTATACACCCCATATACAACATCATACCATCAATTTTTTTGTTCCAACAGTCTTGGAGGGATCTATCCAATGTGGGTTAGTGTCAGACCAATAGTGGTGGTTTTGTTTGTTAATTTCACCATTCACATAAAATTATGTAACCATATAAATAGCCAAATTAAGGTGTATCCATATGAATGGCACACCCTGTACTGTGGCCTCCTCCTCCCCAATAGCCACCCTATTCCTCTCCAGATTTATTTTCTTTAGCAGTTAGTGTGCAAAACCTGCACAGTGAATGTGAAAAAACAAATACGCCCAACTGCCACCGCCATAACAATTCACATGCACAACTCTTCTTCACCATGAAAAACATTTGTCGACCGCCATCTGTAAGAAAACAGAAGAGAGACAACACAAAAAAAGAGATACCAATTTACATGCATTACCACATTCAATAACAGATATAAAATACTACCCATGAAATGCACACAAAGTGACCTGTAAAAAAAGATTGTTTATATATGCATACATATCATACTGAAAAAGAGAAAAAAAGTCAGACAAAAAGAGTAAGAAAGTTGCAAGGAGAAAGAACAAATACATGTTATAACAAACCCAATGCCAAACTCCTCTTCAACATGAAAAATACTTGTCGACCGGCCGCCATCTGTAAGAAAACAAAAGAGAGACAACACAGAAAAAGAGAAAACAGCATACATGCATTTACACATACAATGGAAGATATAAAATATTACACATTGCAAAACTAAAGAATACTACAGGGTGGGCCATTTATATGGATACACCTGATCTATGTATACACCCCATACACAACATCATACCATCAATTTTTTTGTTCCAACAGTCTTGGAGTGATCTATCCAATGTGGGTTAGTGTCAGACCAATAGTGGTGGTTTTGTTTGTTAATTTCACCATTCACATAAACTTATGTAACCATATAAATAGCCAAATTAAGGTGTATCCATATGAATGGCCCACCCTGTACTGTGGCCTCCTCCTCCCCAATAGCCACCCTATTCCTCTCCAGATTTATTTTCTTTAGCAGTTAGTGTGCAAAACCTGCACAGTGAATGTGAAAAAACAAATACGCCCAACTGCCACCGCCATAACAATTCACATGCACAACTCTTCTTCACCATGAAAAACATTTGTCGACCGCCATCTGTAAGAAAACAGAAGAGAGACAACACAGAAAAAGAGAAAACAACATACATGCATTTACGCATACAATGAAAGATATAAAATATTACACATTTGTAAAACTAAAGGATACTACAGGGTGGGCCATTTATATGGATACACCTGATCTATGTATACACCCCATATACAACATCATACCATCAATTTTTTTGTTCCAACAGTCTTGGAGTGATCTATCCAATGTGGGTTAGTGTCAGACCAATAGTGGTGGTTTTGTTTGTTAATTTCACCATTCACATAAAATTATGTAACCATATAAATAGCCAAATTAAGGTGTATCCATATGAATGGCCCACCCTGTACTGTGGCCTCCTCCTCCCCAATAGCCACCCTATTCCTCTCCAGATTTATCTTCTTTAACAGTTAGTGTGCAAAATCTGCACAGTGAATGTGAAGAAACAAATACGCCCAACTGCCACCGCCATAACAATTCACATGCACAACTCTTCTTCACCATGAAAAACACTTGTCGACCGCTATCTGTAAGAAAACAGAAGAGTGACAACACAAAAAAAAAGAGATACCAATTTACATGCATTACCACATTCAATAACAGATATAAACTACTACCCATGAAATGCACACAAAGTGACCTGTAAAAAAAGATTGTTTATATATGCATACATATCATACTGAAAAAGAGAAAACAAATCAGACAAAAAGAGTAAGAAAGTTGCAAGGAGAAAGATCAAATACATGTTATAACAAACCCAATGCCAAACTCCTCTTCAACATGAAAAATACTTGTCGACCGGCCGCCATCTGTAAGAAAACAGAAGAGAGACAACACAGAAAAAGAGAAAACAGCATACATGCATTTACACATACAATGGAAGATATAAAATATTACACATTGCAAAACTAAAGAATACTACAGGGTGGGCCATTTATATGGATACACCTGATCTATGTATACACCCCATATACAACATCATACCATCAATTATTTTGTTCCAACAGTCTTGGAGTGATCTATCCAATGTGGGTTAGTGTCAGACCAATAGTGGTGGTTTTGTTTGTTAATTTCACCATTCACATAAACTTATGTAATCATATAAATAGCCAAATTAAGGTGTATCCATATGAATGGCCCACCCTGTACTGTGGCCTCCTCCTCCCCAATAGCCACCCTATTCCTCTCCAGATTTATTTTCTTTAACAGTTAGTGTGCAAAACCTGCACAGTGAATGTGAAAAAACAAATACGCCCAACTGCCACCGCCATAACAATTCACATGCACAACTCTTCTTCACCATGAAAAACATTTGTCGCCCGCCATCTGTAAGAAAACAGAAGAGAGACAACACAGAAAAAGAGAAAACAACATACATGCATTTACGCACACAATGAAAGATATAAAATATTACACATTTGTAAAACTAAAGGATACTACAGGGTGGGCCATTTATATGGATACACCTGATCTATGTATTCACCCCATATACAACATCATACCATCAATTTTTTTGTTCCAACAGTCTTGGAGGGATCTATCCAATGTGGGTTAGTGTCAGACCAATAGTGGTGGTTTTGTTTGTTAATTTCACCATTTACATAAACTTATGTAACCATATAAATAGCCAAATTAAGGTGTATACATATGAATGGCCCACCCTGTACTGTGGCCTCCTCCTCCCCAATAGCCACCCTATTCTTCTCCAGATTTATTTTCTTTAACAGTTAGTGTGCAAAACCTGCACAGTGAATGTGAAAAACCAAATACGCCCAACTGCCACCGCCATAACAATTCACATGCACAACTCTTCTTCACCATGAAAAACATTTGTCGACCGCCATCTGTAAGAAAACAGAAGAGAGACAACACAGAAAAAGAGAAAACATGATACATGCATTTACACATACAATGGAAGATATAAAATATTACACATTTGCAAAACTAAAGGATACTACAGGGTGGGCCATTTATATGGATACACCTGATCTATGTATACACCCCATATACAACATCATACCATCAATTTTTTTGTTCCAACAGTCTTGAAGGGATCTATCCAATGTGGGTTAGTGTCAGACCAATAGTGGTGGTTTTGTTTGTTAATTTCACCATTCACATAAAATTATGTAACCATATAAATAGCCAAATTAAGGTGTATCCATATGAATGGCCCACCCTGTACTGTGGCCTCCTCCTCCCCAATAGCCACCCTATTCCTCTCCAGATTTATTTTCTTTAACAGTTAGTGTGCAAAATCTGCACAGTGAATGTGAAGAAACAAATACGCCCAACTGCCACCGCCATAACAATTCACATGCACAACTCTTCTTCACCATGAAAAACACTTGTCGACCGCTATCTGTAAGAAAACAGAAGAGCGACAACACAAAAAAAGAGATACCAATTTACATGCATTACCACATTCAATAACAGATATAAAATACTACCCATGAAATGCACACAAAGTGACCTGTAAAAAAAGATTGTTTATATATGTATACATATCATACTGAAAAAGAGAAAAAAAGTCAGACAAAAAGAGTAAGAAAGCTGCAAGGAGAAAGAACAAATACATGTTATAACAAACCCAATGCCAAAAAATACTTGTCGACCGGCCGCCATCTGTAAGAAAACAGAAGAGAGACAACACAGAAAAAGAGAAAACAGCATACATGCATTTACACATACAATGGAAGATATAAAATATTACACATTGCAAAACTAAAGAATACTACAGGGTGGGCCATTTATATGGATACACCTGATCTATGTATACACCCCATATACAACATCATACCATCAATTTTTTTGTTCCAACAGTCTTGGAGTGATCTATCCAATGTGGGTTAGTGTCAGACCAATAGTGGTGGTTTTGTTTGTTAATTTCACCATTCACATAAACTTATGTAACCATATACTGTATATGCATACATATCATACTGAAAAAGAGAAAAAAAGTCAGACTGTAACGATTGTGGAATCGTCTCCGTGGTCAGCGCACCAGACGTGCGCTGACGCGGAGGATTTCCTCCACAAGCGTATTATTGCGGACACCCAGGCTAGGTGCTATGCACCCGCAGAGGGCAATTCCCACCGGCAGATGGCGCTGTGGAGTGCAGGCGAACACAGCCGCTGCACAGCTGCAGATGCCAAATGGGAATTGTACAGATCCGGGACAAGGTACAATCAGGCAGGGCTGGATAGCCCACAGGGAACAGAGCAAAAGGACAGAACCAATGTGTGCCCACCAAATTAGTCCCCACCCAGCGACGGCGAACACACAACGGCGGAAACGAAGTAGGAAACGCAATCGCAAGAATGGCGATTGCCAATAGCGACACAAGACTGAGCAGGACAGAGCACAAGGGTAGCAAAGGCACAGCAAATAATACAATAAGGAGATACGGAAAATAACAAATGCTAGCTAACCGCGAACACCGCACTCATTCGCAACAGTGCACGCGGTTATGCGCGGTCTCCACGTGATAAGCACAATAGAGACAAGCACGCCTAACTAACCATTAACAGACAAACATGAAACAGAGGACGCGAGCGCTTGCTTAACGGTTACCTCACCGAGCCTCCAGCAAGCGCAGCAGACAAGACAGACACACGAAAACAGGGACAAGCGACAGAAGGATCCCCAGCGCTAGCGAAAAGTGGCTAGCGCGATCCCAGAAGACAGAACAGAAGGATCCCCAGCGCTAGCGAAAAGTAGCTAGCACGATCCCAGGAGACAGTAGCAGAACAGAAGGATCCCCAGCGCTAGCGAAAAGTGGCTAGTGCGATCCCAGAAGACAGAACAGAAGGATCCCCAGCGCTAGCGAAAAGTAGCTAGCGTGATCCCAGGAGACAGAACAGAAGGATCCCCAGCACTAGCGCTAGGGCGAGTGCGATCCAAACACACGGCAGACAGAACAGATGAGGTAGGCAGAAACAACCGCTGTTCCAACCTACACTCCAGACTCAATCAGAAGGATCCACAGCCGCTAACGCTAGGGCTTGTACGATCCAAACACAAGACAGACGGAACAGGCAAAACAGATAATACAACCTGACTGGACTAGAAGGGGAGCCTAAAGCACCCCCCAGGAATTAACTATACTAGATAGCAATGGCTGACACTCCAGCAGTGTCCATCAGGAACAGACCATGGAAGGGAAATGTCCAGCAAAGCATTCTAGGAGCAGCATGCTTTTATAGTGCCAGTCATCAAAAGAAGGCAGGTAACGGATTTGCATGACTAATGTATGCAAATCCCTCAGCAACACAAGCTGCAAAACTGACAGAAAGTCTCTCTTAAAGAGACCTGCAGAATGCAGACGTGAACAGTGGTCAAAACGCTGCCTGTCTGCACAGGCAGCTGAGCAGATTCTCACACAGACAAAAAGAGTAAGAAAGTTGCAAGGAGAAAGAACAAATACATGTTATAACAAACCCAATGCCAAACTCCTCTTCAACATGAAAAATACTTGTCGACCGGCCGCCATCTGTAAGAAAACAAAAGAGAGACAACACAGAAAAAGAGAAAACAGCATACATGCATTTACACATACAATGGAAGATATAAAATATTACACATTGCAAAACTAAAGAATACTACAGGGTGGGCCATTTATATGGATACACCTGATCTATGTATACACCCCATACACAACATCATACCATCAATTTTTTTGTTCCAACAGTCTTGGAGTGATCTATCCAATGTGGGTTAGTGTCAGACCAATAGTGGTGGTTTTGTTTGTTAATTTCACCATTCACATAAACTTATGTAACCATATAAATAGCCAAATTAAGGTGTATCCATATGAATGGCCCACCCTGTACTGTGGCCTCCTCCTCCCCAATAGCCACCCTATTCCTCTCCAGATTTATTTTCTTTAGCAGTTAGTGTGCAAAACCTGCACAGTGAATGTGAAAAAACAAATACGCCCAACTGCCACCGCCATAACAATTCACATGCACAACTCTTCTTCACCATGAAAAACATTTGTCGACCGCCATCTGTAAGAAAACAGAAGAGAGACAACACAGAAAAAGAGAAAACAACAAACATGCATTTACGCATACAATGAAAGATATAAAATATTACACATTTGTAAAACTAAAGGATACTACAGGGTGGGCCATTTATATGGATACACCTGATCTATGTATTCACCCCATATACAACATCATACCATCAATTTTTTTGTTCCAACAGTCTTGGAGGGATCTATCCAATGTGGGTTAGTGTCAGACCAATAGTGGTGGTTTTGTTTGTTAATTTCACCATTTACATAAACTTATGTAACCATATAAATAGCCAAATTAAGGTGTATACATATGAATGGCCCACCCTGTACTGTGGCCTCCTCCTCCCCAATAGCCACCCTATTCTTCTCCAGATTTATTTTCTTTAACAGTTAGTGTGCAAAACCTGCACAGTGAATGTGAAAAACCAAATACGCCCAACTGCCACCGCCATAACAATTCACATGCACAACTCTTCTTCACCATGAAAAACATTTGTCGACCGCCATCTGTAAGAAAACAGAAGAGAGACAACACAGAAAAAGAGAAAACATGATACATGCATTTACACATACAATGGAAGATATAAAATATTACACATTTGCAAAACTAAAGGATACTACAGGGTGGGCCATTTATATGGATACACCTGATCTATGTATACACCCCATATACAACATCATACCATCAATTTTTTTGTTCCAACAGTCTTGAAGGGATCTATCCAATGTGGGTTAGTGTCAGACCAATAGTGGTGGTTTTGTTTGTTAATTTCACCATTCACATAAAATTATGTAACCATATAAATAGCCAAATTAAGGTGTATCCATATGAATGGCCCACCCTGTACTGTGGCCTCCTCCTCCCCAATAGCCACCCTATTCCTCTCCAGATTTATTTTCTTTAACAGTTAGTGTGCAAAATCTGCACAGTGAATGTGAAGAAACAAATACGCCCAACTGCCACCGCCATAACAATTCACATGCACAACTCTTCTTCACCATGAAAAACACTTGTCGACCGCTATCTGTAAGAAAACAGAAGAGCGACAACACAAAAAAAGAGATACCAATTTACATGCATTACCACATTCAATAACAGATATAAAATACTACCCATGAAATGCACACAAAGTGACCTGTAAAAAAAGATTGTTTATATATGTATACATATCATACTGAAAAAGAGAAAAAAAGTCAGACAAAAAGAGTAAGAAAGTTGCAAGGAGAAAGAACAAATACATGTTATAACAAACCCAATGCCAAAAAATACTTGTCGACCGGCCGCCATCTGTAAGAAAACAGAAGAGAGACAACACAGAAAAAGAGAAAACAGCATACATGCATTTACACATACAATGGAAGATATAAAATATTACACATTGCAAAACTAAAGAATACTACAGGGTGGGCCATTTATATGGATACACCTGATCTATGTATACACCCCATATACAACATCATACCATCAATTTTTTTGTTCCAACAGTCTTGGAGTGATCTATCCAATGTGGGTTAGTGTCAGACCAATAGTGGTGGTTTTGTTTGTTAATTTCACCATTCACATAAACTTATGTAACCATATACTGTATATGCATACATATCATACTGAAAAAGAGAAAAAAAGTCAGACTGTAACGATTGTGGAATCGTCTCCGTGGTCAGCGCACCAGACGTGCGCTGACGCGGAGGATTTCCTCCACAAGCGTATTATTGCGGACACCCAGGCTAGGTGCTATGCACCCGCAGAGGGCAATTCCCACCGGCAGATGGCGCTGTGGAGTGCAGGCGAACACAGCCGCTGCACAGCTGCAGATGCCAAATGGGAATTGTACAGATCCGGGACAAGGTACAATCAGGCAGGGCTGGATAGCCCACAGGGAACAGAGCAAAAGGACAGAACCAATGTGTGCCCACCAAATTAGTCCCCACCCAGCGACGGCGAACACACAACGGCGGAAACGAAGTAGGAAACGCAATCGCAAGAATGGCGATTGCCAATAGCGACACAAGACTGAGCAGGACAGAGCACAAGGGTAGCAAAGGCACAGCAAATAATACAATAAGGAGATACGGAAAATAACAAATGCTAGCTAACCGCGAACACCGCACTCATTCGCAACAGTGCACGCGGTTATGCGCGGTCTCCACGTGATAAGCACAATAGAGACAAGCACGCCTAACTAACCATTAACAGACAAACATGAAACAGAGGACGCGAGCGCTTGCTTAACGGTTACCTCACCGAGCCTCCAGCAAGCGCAGCAGACAAGACAGACACACGAAAACAGGGACAAGCGACAGAAGGATCCCCAGCGCTAGCGAAAAGTGGCTAGCGCGATCCCAGAAGACAGAACAGAAGGATCCCCAGCGCTAGCGAAAAGTAGCTAGCACGATCCCAGGAGACAGTAGCAGAACAGAAGGATCCCCAGCGCTAGCGAAAAGTGGCTAGTGCGATCCCAGAAGACAGAACAGAAGGATCCCCAGCGCTAGCGAAAAGTAGCTAGCGTGATCCCAGGAGACAGAACAGAAGGATCCCCAGCACTAGCGCTAGGGCGAGTGCGATCCAAACACACGGCAGACAGAACAGATGAGGTAGGCAGAAACAACCGCTGTTCCAACCTACACTCCAGACTCAATCAGAAGGATCCACAGCCGCTAACGCTAGGGCTTGTACGATCCAAACACAAGACAGACGGAACAGGCAAAACAGATAATACAACCTGACTGGACTAGAAGGGGAGCCTAAAGCACCCCCCAGGAATTAACTATACTAGATAGCAATGGCTGACACTCCAGCAGTGTCCATCAGGAACAGACCATGGAAGGGAAATGTCCAGCAAAGCATTCTAGGAGCAGCATGCTTTTATAGTGCCAGTCATCAAAAGAAGGCAGGTAACGGATTTGCATGACTAATGTATGCAAATCCCTCAGCAACACAAGCTGCAAAACTGACAGAAAGTCTCTCTTAAAGAGACCTGCAGAATGCAGACGTGAACAGTGGTCAAAACGCTGCCTGTCTGCACAGGCAGCTGAGCAGATTCTCACACAGACAAAAAGAGTAAGAAAGTTGCAAGGAGAAAGAACAAATACATGTTATAACAAACCCAATGCCAAACTCCTCTTCAACATGAAAAATACTTGTCGACCGGCCGCCATCTGTAAGAAAACAAAAGAGAGACAACACAGAAAAAGAGAAAACAGCATACATGCATTTACACATACAATGGAAGATATAAAATATTACACATTGCAAAACTAAAGAATACTACAGGGTGGGCCATTTATATGGATACACCTGATCTATGTATACACCCCATACACAACATCATACCATCAATTTTTTTGTTCCAACAGTCTTGGAGTGATCTATCCAATGTGGGTTAGTGTCAGACCAATAGTGGTGGTTTTGTTTGTTAATTTCACCATTCACATAAACTTATGTAACCATATAAATAGCCAAATTAAGGTGTATCCATATGAATGGCCCACCCTGTACTGTGGCCTCCTCCTCCCCAATAGCCACCCTATTCCTCTCCAGATTTATTTTCTTTAGCAGTTAGTGTGCAAAACCTGCACAGTGAATGTGAAAAAACAAATACGCCCAACTGCCACCGCCATAACAATTCACATGCACAACTCTTCTTCACCATGAAAAACATTTGTCGACCGCCATCTGTAAGAAAACAGAAGAGAGACAACACAGAAAAAGAGAAAACAACAAACATGCATTTACGCATACAATGAAAGATATAAAATATTACACATTTGTAAAACTAAAGGATACTACAGGGTGGGCCATTTATATGGATACACCTGATCTATGTATACACCCCATATACAACATCATACCATCAATTTTTTTGTTCCAACAGTCTTGGAGTGATCTATCCAATGTGGGTTAGTGTCAGACCAATAGTGGTGGTTTTGTTTGTTAATTCACCATTCACATAAAATTATGTAACCATATAAATAGCCAAATTAAGGTGTATCCATATGAATGGCCCACCCTGTACTGTGGCCTCCTCCTCCCCAATAGCCACCCTATTCCTCTCCAGATTTATCTTCTTTAACAGTTAGTGTGCAAAATCTGCACAGTGAATGTGAAGAAACAAATACGCCCAACTGCCACCGCCATAACAATTCACATGCACAACTCTTCTTCACCATGAAAAACACTTGTCGACCGCTATCTGTAAGAAAACAGAAGAGTGACAACACAAAAAAAAAGAGATACCAATTTACATGCATTACCACATTCAATAACAGATATAAACTACTACCCATGAAATGCACACAAAGTGACCTGTAAAAAAAGATTGTTTATATATGCATACATATCATACTGAAAAAGAGAAAAAAAATCAGACAAAAAGAGTAAGAAAGTTGCAAGGAGAAAGAACAAATACATGTTATAACAAACCCAATGCCAAACTCCTCTTCAACATGAAAAATACTTGTCGACCGGCCGCCATCTGTAAGAAAACAGAAGAGAGACAACACAGAAAAAGAGAAAACAGCATACATGCATTTACACATACAATGGAAGATATAAAATATTACACATTGCAAAACTAAAGAATACTACAGGGTGGGCCATTTATATGGATACACCTGATCTATGTATACACCCCATATACAACATCATACCATCAATTTTTTTGTTCCAACAGTCTTGGAGGGATCTATCCAATGTGGGTTAGTGTCAGACAACACAGAAAAAGAGAAAACAGCATACATGCATTTACACATACAATGGAAGATATAAAATATTACACATTGCAAAACTAAAGAATACTACAGGGTGGGCCATTTATATGGATACACCTGATCTATGTATACACCCCATATACAACATCATACCATCAATTTTTTTGTTCCAACAGTCTTGGAGTGATCTATCCAATGTGGGTTAGTGTCAGACCAATAGTGGTTGTTTTGTTTGTTAATTTCACCATTCACATAAACTTATGTAACCATATACATAGCCAAATTAAGGTGTATCCATATGAATGGCCCACCCTGTACTGTGGCCTCCTCCTCCCCAATAGCCACCCTATTCCTCTCCAGATTTATTTTCTTTAACAGTTAGTGTGCAAAACCTGCACAGTGAATGTGAAAAAACAAATACGCCCAACTGCCACCGCCATAACAATTCACATGCACAACTCTTCTTCACCATGAAAAACATTTGTCGCCCGCCATCTGTAAGAAAACAGAAGAGAGACAACACAGAAAAAGAGAAAATAACATACATGCATTTACGCACACAATGAAAGATATAAAATATTACACATTTGTAAAACTAAAGGATACTACAGGGTGGGCCATTTATATGGATACACCTGATCTATGTATACACCCCATATACAACATCATACCATCAATTTTTTTGTTCCAACAGTCTTGGAGGGATCTATCCAATGTGGGTTAGTGTCAGACCAATAGTGGTGGTTTTGTTTGTTAATTTCACCATTCACATAAAATTATGTAACCATATAAATAGCCAAATTAAGGTGTATCCATATGAATGGCACGCCCTGTACTGTGGCCTCCTCCTCCCCAATAGCCACCCTATTCCTCTCCAGATTTATTTTCTTTAGCAGTTAGTGTGCAAAACCTGCACAGTGAATGTGAAAAAACAAATATGCCCAACTGCCACCGCCATAACAATTCACATGCACAACTCTTCTTCACCATGAAAAACATTTGTCGACCGCCATCTGTAAGAAAACAGAAGAGAGACAACACAAAAAAAGAGATACCAATTTACATGCATTACCACATTCAATAACAGATATAAAATACTACCCATGAAATGCACACAAAGTGACCTGTAAAAAAAGATTGTTTATATATGCATACATATCATACTGAAAAAGAGAAAAAAAGTCAGACAAAAAGAGTAAGAAAGTTGCAAGGAGAAAGAACAAATACATGTTATAACAAACCCAATGCCAAACTCCTCTTCAACATGAAAAATACTTGTCGACCGGCCGCCATCTGTAAGAAAACAGAAGAGAGACAACACAGAAAAAGAGAAAACAACATACATGCATTTACACATACAATGGAAGATATAAAATATTACACATTGCAAAACTAAAGAATACTACAGGGTGGGCCATTTATATGGATACACCTGATCTATGTATACACCCCATATACAACATCATACCATCAATTTTTTTGTTCCAACAGTCTTGGAGGGATCTATCCAATGTGGGTTAGTGTCAGACCAATAGTGGTGGTTTTGTTTGTTAATTTCACCATTCGCATAAAATTATGTAACCATATAAATAGCCAAATTAAGGTGTATCCATTTGAATGGCACACCCTGTACTGTGGCCTCCTCCTCCCCAATAGCCACCCTATTCCTCTCCAGATTTATTTTCTTTAGCAGTTAGTGTGCAAAACCTGCACAGTGAATGTGAAAAAACAAATACGCCCAACTGCCACCGCCATAACAATTCACATGCACAACTCTTCTTCACCATGAAAAACATTTGTCGACCGCCATCTGTAAGAAAACAGAAGAGAGACAACACAAAAAAAGAGATACCAATTTACATGCATTACCACATTCAATAACAGATATAAAATACTACCCATGAAATGCACACAAAGTGACCTGTAAAAAAAGATTGTTTATATATGCATACATATCATACTGAAAAAGAGAAAAAAAGTCAGACAAAAAGAGTAAGAAAGTTGCAAGGAGAAAGAACAAATACATGTTATAACAAACCCAATGCCAAACTCCTCTTCAACATGAAAAATACTTGTCGACCGGCCGCCATCTGTAAGAAAACAGAAGAGAGACAACACAGAAAAAGAGAAAACAACATACATGCATTTACACATACAATGGAAGATATAAAATATTACACATTGCAAAACTAAAGAATACTACAGGGTGGGCCATTTATATGGATACACCTGATCTATGTATACACCCCATATACAACATCATACCATCAATTTTTTTGTTCCAACAGTCTTGGAGGGATCTATCCAATGTGGGTTAGTGTCAGACCAATAGTGGTGGTTTTGTTTGTTAATTTCACCATTCACATAAACTTATGTAACCATATACATAGCCAAATTAAGGTGTATCCATATGAATGGCCCACCCTGTACTGTGGCCTCCTCCTCCCCAATAGCCACCCTATTCCTCTCCAGATTTATTTTCTTTAACAGTTAGTGTGCAAAACCTGCACAGTGAATGTGAAAAAACAAATACGCCCAACTGCCACCGCCATAACAATTCACATGCACAACTCTTCTTCACCATGAAAAACATTTGTCGCCCGCCATCTGTAAGAAAACAGAAGAGAGACAACACAGAAAAAGAGAAAATAACATACATGCATTTACGCACACAATGAAAGATATAAAATATTACACATTTGTAAAACTAAAGGATACTACAGGGTGGGCCATTTATATGGATACACCTGATCTATGTATACACCCCATATACAACATCATACCATCAATTTTTTTGTTCCAACAGTCTTGGAGGGATCTATCCAATGTGGGTTAGTGTCAGACCAATAGTGGTGGTTTTGTTTGTTAATTTCACCATTCACATAAAATTATGTAACCATATAAATAGCCAAATTAAGGTGTATCCATATGAATGGCACGCCCTGTACTGTGGCCTCCTCCTCCCCAATAGCCACCCTATTCCTCTCCAGATTTATTTTCTTTAGCAGTTAGTGTGCAAAACCTGCACAGTGAATGTGAAAAAACAAATATGCCCAACTGCCACCGCCATAACAATTCACATGCACAACTCTTCTTCACCATGAAAAACATTTGTCGACCGCCATCTGTAAGAAAACAGAAGAGAGACAACACAAAAAAAGAGATACCAATTTACATGCATTACCACATTCAATAACAGATATAAAATACTACCCATGAAATGCACACAAAGTGACCTGTAAAAAAAGATTGTTTATATATGCATACATATCATACTGAAAAAGAGAAAAAAAGTCAGACAAAAAGAGTAAGAAAGTTGCAAGGAGAAAGAACAAATACATGTTATAACAAACCCAATGCCAAACTCCTCTTCAACATGAAAAATACTTGTCGACCGGCCGCCATCTGTAAGAAAACAGAAGAGAGACAACACAGAAAAAGAGAAAACAACATACATGCATTTACACATACAATGGAAGATATAAAATATTACACATTGCAAAACTAAAGAATACTACAGGGTGGGCCATTTATATGGATACACCTGATCTATGTATACACCCCATATACAACATCATACCATCAATTTTTTTGTTCCAACAGTCTTGGAGGGATCTATCCAATGTGGGTTAGTGTCAGACCAATAGTGGTGGTTTTGTTTGTTAATTTCACCATTCGCATAAAATTATGTAACCATATAAATAGCCAAATTAAGGTGTATCCATTTGAATGGCACACCCTGTACTGTGGCCTCCTCCTCCCCAATAGCCACCCTATTCCTCTCCAGATTTATTTTCTTTAGCAGTTAGTGTGCAAAACCTGCACAGTGAATGTGAAAAAACAAATACGCCCAACTGCCACCGCCATAACAATTCACATGCACAACTCTTCTTCACCATGAAAAACATTTGTCGACCGCCATCTGTAAGAAAACAGAAGAGAGACAACACAAAAAAAGAGATACCAATTTACATGCATTACCACATTCAATAACAGATATAAAATACTACCCATGAAATGCACACAAAGTGACCTGTAAAAAAAGATTGTTTATATATGCATACATATCATACTGAAAAAGAGAAAAAAAGTCAGACAAAAAGAGTAAGAAAGTTGCAAGGAGAAAGAACAAATACATGTTATAACAAACCCAATGCCAAACTCCTCTTCAACATGAAAAATACTTGTCGACCGGCCGCCATCTGTAAGAAAACAGAAGAGAGACAACACAGAAAAAGAGAAAACAACATACATGCATTTACACATACAATGGAAGATATAAAATATTACACATTGCAAAACTAAAGAATACTACAGGGTGGGCCATTTATATGGATACACCTGATCTATGTATACACCCCATATACAACATCATACCATCAATTTTTTTGTTCCAACAGTCTTGGAGGGATCTATCCAATGTGGGTTAGTGTCAGACCAATAGTGGTGGTTTTGTTTGTTAATTTCACCATTCGCATAAAATTATGTAACCATATAAATAGCCAAATTAAGGTGTATCCATTTGAATGGCACACCCTGTACTGTGGCCTCCTCCTCCCCAATAGCCACCCTATTCCTCTCCAGATTTATTTTCTTTAGCAGTTAGTGTGCAAAACCTGCACAGTGAATGTGAAAAAACAAATACGCCCAACTGCCACCGCCATAACAATTCACATGCACAACTCTTCTTCACCATGAAAAACATTTGTCGACCGCCATCTGTAAGAAAACAGAAGAGAGACAACACAGAAAAAGAGAAAACAACATACATGCATTTACGCATACAATGAAAGATATAAAATATTACACATTTGTAAAACTAAAGGATACTACAGGGTGGGCCATTTATATGGATACACCTGATCTATGTATACAACCCATACACAACATCATACTATCAATTTTTTTGTTCCAACAGTCTTGGAGTGATCTATCCAATGTGGGTTAGTGTCAGACCAATAGTGGTGGTTTTGTTTGTTAATTTCACCATTCACATAAACTTATATAACCATATAAATAGCCAAATTAAGGTGTATCCATATGAATGGCCCACCCTGTACTGTGGCCTCCTCCTCCCCAATAGCCACCCTATTCCTCTCCAGATTTATTTTCTTTAGCAGTTAGTGTGCAAAACCTGCACAGTGAATGTGAAAAAACAAATACGCCCAACTGCCACCGCCATAACAATTCACATGCACAACTCTTCTTCACCATGAAAAACATTTGTCGACCGCCATCTGTGGGAAAACAGAAGAGAGACAACACAAAAAAAGAGATACCAATTTACATGCATTACCACATTCAATAACAGATATAAAATACTACCCATGAAATGCACACAAAGTGACCTGTAAAAAAATATTGTTTATATATGCATACATATCATACTGAAAAAGAGAAAAAAAGTCAGACAAAAAGAGTAAGAAAGTTGAAAGGAGAAAGAACAAATACATGTTATAACAAACCCAATGCCAAACTCCTTTTCAACATGAAAAATACTTGTCGACCGGCCGCCATCTGTAAGAAAACAGAAGAGAGACAACACAGAAAAAGAGAAAACAGCATACATGCATTTACACATACAATGGAAGATATAAAATATTACACATTGCAAAACTAAAGAATACTACAGGGTGGGCCATTTATATGGATACACCTGATCTATGTATACACCCCATATACAACATCATACCATCAATTTTTTTGTTCCAACAGTCTTGGAGTGATCTATCCAATGTGGGTTAGTGTCAGACCAATAGTGGTGGTTTTGTTTGTTAATTTCACCATTCACATAAACTTATGTAACCATATAAATAGCCAAATTAAGGTGTATCCATATGAATGGCCCACCCTGTACTGTGGCCTCCTCCTCCCCAATAGCCACCCTATTCCTCTCCAGATTTATTTTCTTTAGCAGTTAGTGTGCAAAACCTGCACAGTGAATGTGAAAAAACAAATACGCCCAACTGCCACCGCCATAACAATTCACATGCACAACTCTTCTTCACCATGAAAAACATTTGTCGACCGCCATCTGTAAGAAAACAGAAGAGAGACAACACAGAAAAAGAGAAAACAACATACATGCATTTACGCATACAATGAAAGATATAAAATATTACACATTTGTAAAACTAAAGGATACTACAGGGTGGGCCATTTATATGGATACACCTGATCTATGTATACACCCCATATACAACATCATACCATCAATTTTTTTGTTCCAACAGTCTTGGAGGGATCTATCCAATGTGGGTTAGTGTCAGACCAATAGTGGTGGTTTTGTTTGTTAATTTCACCATTCACATAAAATTATGTAACCATATAAATAGCCAAATTAAGGTGTATCCATATGAATGGCCCACCCTGTACTGTGGCCTCCTCCTCCCCAATAGCCACCCTATTCCTCTCCAGATTTATCTTCTTTAACAGTTAGTGTGCAAAATCTGCACAGTGAATGTGAAGAAACAAATACGCCCAACTGCCACCGCCATAACAATTCACATGCACAACTCTTCTTCATCATGAAAAACATTTGTCGCCCGCCATCTGTAAGAAAACAGAAGAGAGACAACACAGAAAAAGAGAAAACAACATACATGCATTTACGCACACAATGAAAGATATAAAATATTACACATTTGTAAAACTAAAGGATACTACAGGGTGGGCCATTTATATGGATACACCTGATCTATGTATTCACCCCATATACAACATCATACCATCAATTTTTTTGTTCCAACAGTCTTGGAGGGCTCTATCCAATGTGGGTTAGTGTCAGACCAATAGTGGTGGTTTTGTTTGTTAATTTCACCATTTACATAAACTTATGTAACCATATAAATAGCCAAATTAAGGTGTATACATATGAATGGCCCACCCTGTACTGTGGCCTCCTCCTCCCCAATAGCCACCCTATTCTTCTCCAGATTTATTTTCTTTAACAGTTAGTGTGCAAAACCTGCACAGTGAATGTGAAAAACCAAATACGCCCAACTGCCACCGCCATAACAATTCACATGCACAACTCTTCTTCACCATGAAAAACATTTGTCGACCGCCATCTGTAAGAAAACAGAAGAGAGACAACACAGAAAAAGAGAAAACATGATACATGCATTTACACATACAATGGAAGATATAAAATAGTACACATTTGCAAAACTAAAGGATACTACAGGGTGGGCCATTTATATGGATACACCTGATCTATGTATACACCCCATATACAACATCATACCATCAATTTTTTTGTTCCAACAGTCTTGAAGGGATCTATCCAATGTGGGTTAGTGTCAGACCAATAGTGGTGGTTTTGTTTGTTAATTTCACCATTCACATAAAATTATGTAACCATATAAATAGCCAAATTAAGGTGTATCTATATGAATGGCCCACCCTGTACTGTGGCCTCCTCCTCCCCAATAGCCACCCTATTCCTCTCCAGATTTATTTTCTTTAACAGTTAGTGTGCAAAATCTGCACAGTGAATGTGAAGAAACAAATACGCCCAACTGCCACCGCCATAACAATTCACATGCACAACTCTTCTTCACCATGAAAAACACTTGTCGACCGCTATCTGTAAGAAAACAGAAGAGCGACAACACAAAAAAAGAGATACCAATTTACATGCATTACCACATTCAATAACAGATATAAAATACTACCCATGAAATGCACACAAAGTGACCTGTAAAAAAAGATTGTTTATATATGTATACATATCATACTGAAAAAGAGAAAAAAAGTCAGACAAAAAGAGTAAGAAAGTTGCAAGGAGAAAGAACAAATACATGTTATAACAAACCCAATGCCAAACTCCTCTTCAACATGAAAAATACTTGTCGACCGGCCGCCATCTGTAAGAAAACAGAAGAGAGACAACACAGAAAAAGAGAAAACAGCATACATGCATTTACACATACAATGGAAGATATAAAATATTACACATTGCAAAACTAAAGAATACTACAGGGTGGGCCATTTATATGGATACACCTGATCTATGTATACACCCCATATACAACATCATACCATCAATTTTTTTGTTCCAACAGTCTTGGAGTGATCTATCCAATGTGGGTTAGTGTCAGACCAATAGTGGTGGTTTTGTTTGTTAATTTCACCATTCACATAAACTTATGTAACCATATACTGTATATGCATACATATCATACTGAAAAAGAGAAAAAAAGTCAGACTGTAACGATTGTGGAATCGTCTCCGTGGTCAGCGCACCAGACGTGCGCTGACGCGGAGGATTTCCTCCACAAGCGTATTATTGCGGACACCCAGGCTAGGTGCTATGCACCCGCAGAGGGCAATTCCCACCGGCAGATGGCGCTGTGGAGTGCAGGCGAACACAGCCGCTGCACAGCTGCAGATGCCAAATGGGAATTGTACAGATCCGGGACAAGGTACAATCAGGCAGGGCTGGATAGCCCACAGGGAACAGAGCAAAAGGACAGAACCAATGTGTGCCCACCAAATTAGTCCCCACCCAGCGACAGCGAACACACAACGGCGGAAACGAAGTAGGAAACGCAATCGCAAGAATGGCGATTGCCAATAGCGACACAAGACTGAGCAGGACAGAGCACAAGGGTAGCAAAGGCACAGCAAATAATACAATAAGGAGATACGGAAAATAACAAATGCTAGCTAACCGCGAACACCGCACTCATTCGCAACAGTGCACGTGGTTATGCGCGGTCTCCACGTGATAAGCACAATAGAGACAAGCACGCCTAACTAACCATTAACAGACAAACATGAAACAGAGGACGCGAGCGCTTGCTTAACGGTTACCTCACCGAGCCTCCAGCAAGCGCAGCAGACAAGACAGACACACGAAAACAGGGACAAGCGACAGAAGGATCCCCAGCGCTAGCGAAAAGTGGCTAGCGCGATCCCAGAAGACAGAACAGAAGGATCCCCAGCGCTAGCGAAAAGTAGCTAGCGCGATCCCAGGAGACAGTAGCAGAACAGAAGGATCCCCAGCGCTAGCGAAAAGTGGCTAGTGCGATCCCAGAAGACAGAACAGAAGGATCCCCAGCGCTAGCGAAAAGTAGCTAGCGTGATCCCAGGAGACAGAACAGAAGGATCCCCAGCACTAGCGCTAGGGCGAGTGCGATCCAAACACACGGCAGACAGAACAGATGAGGTAGGCAGAAACAACCGCTGTTCCAACCTACACTCCAGACTCAATCAGAAGGATCCACAGCCGCTAACGCTAGGGCTTGTACGATCCAAACACAAGACAGACGGAACAGGCAAAACAGATAATACAACCTGACTGGACTAGAAGGGGAGCCTAAAGCACCCCCCAGGAATTAACTATACTAGATAGCAATGGCTGACACTCCAGCAGTGTCCATCAGGAACAGACCATGGAAGGGAAATGTCCAGCAAAGCATTCTGGGAGCAGCATGCTTTTATAGTGCCAGTCATCAAAAGAAGGCAGGTAACGGATTTGCATGACTAATGTATGCAAATCCCTCAGCAACACAAGCTGCAAAACTGACAGAAAGTCTCTCTTAAAGAGACCTGCAGAATGCAGACGTGAACAGTGGTCAAAACGCTGCCTGTCTGCACAGGCAGCTGAGCAGATTCTCACACAGACAAAAAGAGTAAGAAAGTTGCAAGGAGAAAGAACAAATACATGTTATAACAAACCCAATGCCAAACTCCTCTTCAACATGAAAAATACTTGTCGACCGGCCGCCATCTGTAAGAAAACAGAAGAGAGACAACACAGAAAAAGAGAAAACAGCATACATGCATTTACACATACAATGGAAGATATAAAATATTACACATTGCAAAACTAAAGAATACTACAGGGTGGGCCATTTATATGGATACACCTGATCTATGTATACACCCCATATACAACATCATACCATCAATTTTTTTGTTCCAACAGTCTTGGAGTGATCTATCCAATGTGGGTTAGTGTCAGACCAATAGTGGTGGTTTTGTTTGTTAATTTCACCATTCACATAAACTTATGTAACCATATAAATAGCCAAATTAAGGTGTATCCATATGAATGGCCCACCCTGTACTGTGGCCTCCTCCTCCCCAATAGCCACCCTATTCCTCTCCAGATTTATTTTCTTTAACAGTTAGTGTGCAAAACCTGCACAGTGAATGTGAAAAAACAAATACGCCCAACTGCCACCGCCATAACAATTCACATGCACAACTCTTCTTCACCATGAAAAACATTTGTCGACCGCCATCTGTAAGAAAACAGAAGAGAGACAACACAGAAAAAGAGAAAACAACATACATGCATTTACGCACACAATGAAAGATATAAAATATTACACATTTGTAAAACTAAAGGATACTACAGGGTGGGCCATTTATATGGATACACCTGATCTATGTATACACCCCATATACAACATCATACCATCAATTTTTTTGTTCCAACAGTCTTGGAGGGATCTATCCAATGTGGGTTAGTGTCAGACCAATAGTGGTGGTTTTGTTTGTTAATTTCACCATTCACATAAACTTATGTAACCATATAAATAGCCAAATTAAGGTGTATCCATATGAATGGCCCACCCTGTACTGTGGCCTACTCCTCCCCAATAGCCACCCTATTCCTCTCCAGATTTATTTTCTTTAGCAGTTAGTGTGCAAAACCTGCACAGTGAATGTGAAAAAACAGATACGCCCAACTGCCACCGCCATAACAATTCACATGCACAACTCTTCTTCACCATGAAAAACATTTGTCGACCGCCATCTGTAAGAAAACAGAAGAGAGACAACACAGAAAAAGAGAAAACAACATACATGCATTTACGCATACAATGAAAGATATAAAATATTACACATTTGTAAAACTAAAGGATACTACAGGGTGGGCCATTTATATGGATACACCTGATCTATGTATACACCCCATATACAACATCATACCATCAATTTTTTTGTTCCAACAGTCTTGAAGGGATCTATCCAATGTGGGTTAGTGTCAGACCAATAGTGGTGGTTTTGTTTGTTAATTTCACCATTCACATAAAATTATGTAACCATATAAATAGCCAAATTAAGGTGTATCCATATGAATGGCCCACCCTGTACTGTGGCCTCCTCCTCCCCAATAGCCACCCTATTCCTCTCCAGATTTATTTTCTTTAACAGTTAGTGTGCAAAATCTGCACAGTGAATGTGAAGAAACAAATACGCCCAACTGCCACCGCCATAGCAATTCACATGCACAACTCTTCTTCACCATGAAAAACACTTGTCGACCGCTATCTGTAAGAAAACAGAAGAGTGACAACACAAAAAAAGAGATACCAATTTACATGCATTACCACATTCAATAACAGATATAAACTACTACCCATGAAATGCACACAAAGTGACCTGTAAAAAAAGATTGTTTATATATGCATACATATCATACTGAAAAAGAGAAAAAAAGTCAGACAAAAAGAGTAAGAAAGTTGCAAGGAGAAAGAACAAATACATGTTATAACAAACCCAATGCCAAACTCCTCTTCAACATGAAAAATACTTGTTGACCGGCCGCCATCTGTAAGAAAACAGAAGAGAGACAACACAGAAAAAGAGAAAACAACATACATGCATTTACGCATACAATGAAAGATATAAAATATTACACATTTGTAAAACTAAAGGATACTACAGGGTGGGCCATTTATATGGATACACCTGATCTATGTATACACCCCATATACAACATCATACCATCAATTTTTTTGTTCCAACAGTCTTGAAGGGATCTATCCAATGTGGGTTAGTGTCAGACCAATAGTGGTGGTTTTGTTTGTTAATTTCACCATTCACATAAAATTATGTAACCATATAAATAGCCAAATTAAGGTGTATCCATATGAATGGCCCACCCTGTACTGTGGCCTCCTCCTCCCCAATAGCCACCCTATTCCTCTCCAGATTTATTTTCTTTAACAGTTAGTGTGCAAAATCTGCACAGTGAATGTGAAGAAACAAATACGCCCAACTGCCACCGCCATAACAATTCACATGCACAACTCTTCTTCACCATGAAAAACACTTGTCGACCGCTATCTGTAAGAAAACAGAAGAGTGACAACACAAAAAAAAGAGATACCAATTTACATGCATTACCACATTCAATAACAGATATAAACTACTACCCATGAAATGCACACAAAGTGACTTGTAAAAAAAGATTGTTTATATATGCATACATATCATACTGAAAAAGAGAAAAAAAGTCAGACAAAAAGAGTAAGAAAGTTGCAAGGAGAAAGAACAAATACATGTTATAACAAACCCAATGCCAAACTCCTCTTCAACATGAAAAATACTTGTTGACCGGCCGCCATCTGTAAGAAAACAGAAGAGAGACAACACAGAAAAAGAGAAAACAACATACATGCATTTACGCATACAATGAAAGATATAAAATATTACACATTTGTAAAACTAAAGGATACTACAGGGTGGGCCATTTATATGGATACACCTGATCTATGTATACACCCCATATACAACATCATACCATCAATTTTTTTGTTCCAACAGTCTTGAAGGGATCTATCCAATGTGGGTTAGTGTCAGACCAATAGTGGTGGTTTTGTTTGTTAATTTCACCATTCACATAAAATTATGTAACCATATAAATAGCCAAATTAAGGTGTATCCATATGAATGGCCCACCCTGTACTGTGGCCTCCTCCTCCCCAATAGCCACCCTATTCCTCTCCAGATTTATTTTCTTTAACAGTTAGTGTGCAAAATCTGCACAGTGAATGTGAAGAAACAAATACGCCCAACTGCCACCGCCATAACAATTCACATGCACAACTCTTCTTCACCATGAAAAACACTTGTCGACCGCTATCTGTAAGAAAACAGAAGAGTGACAACACAAAAAAAAGAGATACCAATTTACATGCATTACCACATTCAATAACAGATATAAACTACTACCCATGAAATGCACACAAAGTGACCTGTAAAAAAAGATTGTTTATATATGCATACATATCATACTGAAAAAGAGAAAAAAAGTCAGACAAAAAGAGTAAGAAAGTTGCAAGGAGAAAGAACAAATACATGTTATAACAAACCCAATGCCAAACTCCTCTTCAACATGAAAAATACTTGTCGACCGGCCGCCATCTGTAAGAAAACAGAAGAGAGACAACACAGAAAAAGAGAAAACAACATACATGCATTTACGCACACAATGAAAGATATAAAATATTACACATTTGTAAAACTAAAGGATACTACAGGGTGGGCCATTTATATGGATACACCTGATCTATGTATTCACCCCATATACAACATCATACCATCAATTTTTTTGTTCCAACAGTCTTGGAGGGATCTATCCAATGTGGGTTAGTGTCAGACCAATAGTGGTGGTTTTGTTTGTTAATTTCACCATTCACATAAAATTATGTAACCATATAAATAGCCAAATTAAGGTGTATCCATATGAATGGCACACCCTGTACTGTGGCCTCCTCCTCCCCAATAGCCACCCTATTCCTCTCCAGATTTATTTTCTTTAGCAGTTAGTGTGCAAAACCTGCACAGTGAATGTGAAAAAACAAATACGCCCAACTGCCACCGCCATAACAATTCACATGCACAACTCTTCTTCACCATGAAAAACATTTGTCGACCGCCATCTGTAAGAAAACAGAAGAGAGACAACACAAAAAAAGAGATACCAATTTACATGCATTACCACATTCAATAACAGATATAAAATACTACCCATGAAATGCACACAAAGTGACCTGTAAAAAAAGATTGTTTATATATGCATACATATCATACTGAAAAAGAGAAAAAAAGTCAGACAAAAAGAGTAAGAAAGTTGCAAGGAGAAAGAACAAATACATGTTATAACAAACCCAATGCCAAACTCCTCTTCAACATGAAAAATACTTGTCGACCGGCCGCCATCTGTAAGAAAACAGAAGAGAGACAACACAGAAAAAGAGAAAACAGCATACATGCATTTACACATACAATGGAAGATATAAAATATTACACATTGCAAAACTAAAGAATACTACAGGGTGGGCCATTTATATGGATACACCTGATCTATGTATACACCCCATACACAACATCATACCATCAATTTTTTTGTTCCAACAGTCTTGGAGTGATCTATCCAATGTGGGTTAGTGTCAGACCAATAGTGGTGGTTTTGTTTGTTAATTTCACCATTCACATAAACTTATGTAACCATATAAATAGCCAAATTAAGGTGTATCCATATGAATGGCCCACCCTGTACTGTGGCCTCCTCCTCCCCAATAGCCACCCTATTCCTCTCCAGATTTATTTTCTTTAGCAGTTAGTGTGCAAAACCTGCACAGTGAATGTGAAAAAACAAATACGCCCAACTGCCACCGCCATAACAATTCACATGCACAACTCTTCTTCACCATGAAAAACATTTGTCGACCGCCATCTGTAAGAAAACAGAAGAGAGACAACACAGAAAAAGAGAAAACAACATACATGCATTTACGCATACAATGAAAGATATAAAATATTACACATTTGTAAAACTAAAGGATACTACAGGGTGGGCCATTTATATGGATACACCTGATCTATGTATACACCCCATATACAACATCATACCATCAATTTTTTTGTTCCAACAGTCTTGGAGTGATCTATCCAATGTGGGTTAGTGTCAGACCAATAGTGGTGGTTTTGTTTGTTAATTTCACCATTCACATAAAATTATGTAACCATATAAATAGCCAAATTAAGGTGTATCCATATGAATGGCCCACCCTGTACTGTGGCCTCCTCCTCCCCAATAGCCACCCTATTCCTCTCCAGATTTATCTTCTTTAACAGTTAGTGTGCAAAATCTGCACAGTGAATGTGAAGAAACAAATACGCCCAACTGCCACCGCCATAACAATTCACATGCACAACTCTTCTTCACCATGAAAAACACTTGTCGACCGCTATCTGTAAGAAAACAGAAGAGTGACAACACAAAAAAAAAGAGATACCAATTTACATGCATTACCACATTCAATAACAGATATAAACTACTACCCATGAAATGCACACAAAGTGACCTGTAAAAAAAGATTGTTTATATATGCATACATATCATACTGAAAAAGAGAAAAAAAATCAGACAAAAAGAGTAAGAAAGTTGCAAGGAGAAAGAACAAATACATGTTATAACAAACCCAATGCCAAACTCCTCTTCAACATGAAAAATACTTGTCGACCGGCCGCCATCTGTAAGAAAACAGAAGAGAGACAACCCAGAAAAAGAGAAAACAGCATACATGCATTTACACATACAATGGAAGATATAAAATATTACACATTGCAAAACTAAAGAATACTACAGGGTGGGCCATTTATATGGATACACCTGATCTATGTATACACCCCATATACAACATCATACCATCAATTTTTTTGTTCCAACAGTCTTGGAGGGATCTATCCAATGTGGGTTAGTGTCAGACCAATAGTGGTGGTTTTGTTTGTTAATTTCACCATTCACATAAAATTATGTAACCATATAAATAGCCAAATTAAGGTGTATCCATATGAATGGCACACCCTGTACTGTGGCCTCCTCCTCCCCAATAGCCACCCTATTCCTCTCCAGATTTATTTTCTTTAGCAGTTAGTGTGCAAAACCTGCACAGTGAATGTGAAAAAACAAATACGCCCAACTGCCACCGCCATAACAATTCACATGCACAACTCTTCTTCACCATGAAAAACATTTGTCGACCGCCATCTGTAAGAAAACAGAAGAGAGACAACACAAAAAAAGAGATACCAATTTACATGCATTACCACATTCAATAACAGATATAAAATACTACCCATGAAATGCACACAAAGTGACCTGTAAAAAAAGATTGTTTATATATGCATACATATCATACTGAAAAAGAGAAAAAAAGTCAGACAAAAAGAGTAAGAAAGTTGCAAGGAGAAAGAACAAATACATGTTATAACAAACCCAATGCCAAACTCCTCTTCAACATGAAAAATACTTGTCGACCGGCCGCCATCTGTAAGAAAACAGAAGAGAGACAACACAGAAAAAGAGAAAACAGCATACATGCATTTACACATACAATGGAAGATATAAAATATTACACATTGCAAAACTAAAGAATACTACAGGGTGGGCCATTTATATGGATACACCTGATCTATGTATACACCCCATACACAACATCATACCATCAATTTTTTTGTTCCAACAGTCTTGGAGTGATCTATCCAATGTGGGTTAGTGTCAGACCAATAGTGGTGGTTTTGTTTGTTAATTTCACCATTCACATAAACTTATGTAACCATATAAATAGCCAAATTAAGGTGTATCCATATGAATGGCCCACCCTGTACTGTGGCCTCCTCCTCCCCAATAGCCACCCTATTCCTCTCCAGATTTATTTTCTTTAGCAGTTAGTGTGCAAAACCTGCACAGTGAATGTGAAAAAACAAATACGCCCAACTGCCACCGCCATAACAATTCACATGCACAACTCTTCTTCACCATGAAAAACATTTGTCGACCGCCATCTGTAAGAAATCAGAAGAGAGACAACACAGAAAAAGAGAAAACAACATACATGCATTTACGCATACAATGAAAGATATAAAATATTACACATTTGTAAAACTAAAGGATACTACAGGGTGGGCCATTTATATGGATACACCTGATCTATGTATACACCCCATATACAACATCATACCATCAATTTTTTTGTTCCAACAGTCTTGGAGTGATCTATCCAATGTGGGTTAGTGTCAGACCAATAGTGGTGGTTTTGTTTGTTAATTTCACCATTCACATAAAATTATGTAACCATATAAATAGCCAAATTAAGGTGTATCCATATGAATGGCCCACCCTGTACTGTGGCCTCCTCCTCCCCAATAGCCACCCTATTCCTCTCCAGATTTATCTTCTTTAACAGTTAGTGTGCAAAATCTGCACAGTGAATGTGAAGAAACAAATACGCCCAACTGCCACCGCCATAACAATTCACATGCACAACTCTTCTTCACCATGAAAAACACTTGTCGACCGCTATCTGTAAGAAAACAGAAGAGTGACAACACAAAAAAAAAGAGATACCAATTTACATGCATTACCACATTCAATAACAGATATAAACTACTACCCATGAAATGCACACAAAGTGACCTGTAAAAAAAGATTGTTTATATATGCATACATATCATACTGAAAAAGAGAAAAAAAATCAGACAAAAAGAGTAAGAAAGTTGCAAGGAGAAAGATCAAATACATGTTATAACAAACCCAATGCCAAACTCCTCTTCAACATGAAAAATACTTGTCGACCGGCCGCCATCTGTAAGAAAACAGAAGAGAGACAACACAGAAAAAGAGAAAACAGCATACATGCATTTACACATACAATGGAAGATATAAAATATTACACATTGCAAAACTAAAGAATACTACAGGGTGGGCCATTTATATGGATACACCTGATCTATGTATACACCCCATATACAACATCATACCATCAATTATTTTGTTCCAACAGTCTTGGAGTGATCTATCCAATGTGGGTTAGTGTCAGACCAATAGTGGTGGTTTTGTTTGTTAATTTCACCATTCACATAAACTTATGTAATCATATAAATAGCCAAATTAAGGTGTATCCATATGAATGGCCCACCCTGTACTGTGGCCTCCTCCTCCCCAATAGCCACCCTATTCCTCTCCAGATTTATTTTCTTTAACAGTTAGTGTGCAAAACCTGCACAGTGAATGTGAAAAAACAAATACGCCCAACTGCCACCGCCATAACAATTCACATGCACAACTCTTCTTCACCATGAAAAACATTTGTCGCCCGCCATCTGTAAGAAAACAGAAGAGAGACAACACAGAAAAAGAGAAAACAACATACATGCATTTACGCACACAATGAAAGATATAAAATATTACACATTTGTAAAACTAAAGGATACTACAGGGTGGGCCATTTATATGGATACACCTGATCTATGTATTCACCCCATATACAACATCATACCATCAATTTTTTTGTTCCAACAGTCTTGGAGGGATCTATCCAATGTGGGTTAGTGTCAGACCAATAGTGGTGGTTTTGTTTGTTAATTTCACCATTTACATAAACTTATGTAACCATATAAATAGCCAAATTAAGGTGTATACATATGAATGGCCCACCCTGTACTGTGGCCTCCTCCTCCCCAATAGCCACCCTATTCTTCTCCAGATTTATTTTCTTTAACAGTTAGTGTGCAAAACCTGCACAGTGAATGTGAAAAACCAAATACGCCCAACTGCCACCGCCATAACAATTCACATGCACAACTCTTCTTCACCATGAAAAACATTTGTCGACCGCCATCTGTAAGAAAACAGAAGAGAGACAACACAGAAAAAGAGAAAACATGATACATGCATTTACACATACAATGGAAGATATAAAATATTACACATTTGCAAAACTAAAGGATACTACAGGGTGGGCCATTTATATGGATACACCTGATCTATGTATACACCCCATATACAACATCATACCATCAATTTTTTTGTTCCAACAGTCTTGAAGGGATCTATCCAATGTGGGTTAGTGTCAGACCAATAGTGGTGGTTTTGTTTGTTAATTTCACCATTCACATAAAATTATGTAACCATATAAATAGCCAAATTAAGGTGTATCCATATGAATGGCCCACCCTGTACTGTGGCCTCCTCCTCCCCAATAGCCACCCTATTCCTCTCCAGATTTATTTTCTTTAACAGTTAGTGTGCAAAATCTGCACAGTGAATGTGAAGAAACAAATACGCCCAACTGCCACCGCCATAACAATTCACATGCACAACTCTTCTTCACCATGAAAAACACTTGTCGACCGCTATCTGTAAGAAAACAGAAGAGCGACAACACAAAAAAAGAGATACCAATTTACATGCATTACCACATTCAATAACAGATATAAAATACTACCCATGAAATGCACACAAAGTGACCTGTAAAAAAAGATTGTTTATATATGTATACATATCATACTGAAAAAGAGAAAAAAAGTCAGACAAAAAGAGTAAGAAAGTTGCAAGGAGAAAGAACAAATACATGTTATAACAAACCCAATGCCAAAAAATACTTGTCGACCGGCCGCCATCTGTAAGAAAACAGAAGAGAGACAACACAGAAAAAGAGAAAACAGCATACATGCATTTACACATACAATGGAAGATATAAAATATTACACATTGCAAAACTAAAGAATACTACAGGGTGGGCCATTTATATGGATACACCTGATCTATGTATACACCCCATATACAACATCATACCATCAATTTTTTTGTTCCAACAGTCTTGGAGTGATCTATCCAATGTGGGTTAGTGTCAGACCAATAGTGGTGGTTTTGTTTGTTAATTTCACCATTCACATAAACTTATGTAACCATATACTGTATATGCATACATATCATACTGAAAAAGAGAAAAAAAGTCAGACTGTAACGATTGTGGAATCGTCTCCGTGGTCAGCGCACCAGACGTGCGCTGACGCGGAGGATTTCCTCCACAAGCGTATGATTGCGGACACCCAGGCTAGGTGCTATGCACCCGCAGAGGGCAATTCCCACCGGCAGATGGCGCTGTGGAGTGCAGGCGAACACAGCCGCTGCACAGCTGCAGATGCCAAATGGGAATTGTACAGATCCGGGACAAGGTACAATCAGGCAGGGCTGGATAGCCCACAGGGAACAGAGCAAAAGGACAGAACCAATGTGTGCCCACCAAATTAGTCCCCACCCAGCGACGGCGAACACACAACGGCGGAAACGAAGTAGGAAACGCAATCGCAAGAATGGCGATTGCCAATAGCGACACAAGACTGAGCAGGACAGAGCACAAGGGTAGCAAAGGCACAGCAAATAATACAATAAGGAGATACGGAAAATAACAAATGCTAGCTAACCGCGAACACCGCACTCATTCGCAACAGTGCACGCGGTTATGCGCGGTCTCCACGTGATAAGCACAATAGAGACAAGCACGCCTAACTAACCATTAACAGACAAACATGAAACAGAGGACGCGAGCGCTTGCTTAACGGTTACCTCACCGAGCCTCCAGCAAGCGCAGCAGACAAGACAGACACACGAAAACAGGGACAAGCGACAGAAGGATCCCCAGCGCTAGCGAAAAGTGGCTAGCGCGATCCCAGAAGACAGAACAGAAGGATCCCCAGCGCTAGCGAAAAGTAGCTAGCACGATCCCAGGAGACAGTAGCAGAACAGAAGGATCCCCAGCGCTAGCGAAAAGTGGCTAGTGCGATCCCAGAAGACAGAACAGAAGGATCCCCAGCGCTAGCGAAAAGTAGCTAGCGTGATCCCAGGAGACAGAACAGAAGGATCCCCAGCACTAGCGCTAGGGCGAGTGCGATCCAAACACACGGCAGACAGAACAGATGAGGTAGGCAGAAACAACCGCTGTTCCAACCTACACTCCAGACTCAATCAGAAGGATCCACAGCCGCTAACGCTAGGGCTTGTACGATCCAAACACAAGACAGACGGAACAGGCAAAACAGATAATACAACCTGACTGGACTAGAAGGGGAGCCTAAAGCACCCCCCAGGAATTAACTATACTAGATAGCAATGGCTGACACTCCAGCAGTGTCCATCAGGAACAGACCATGGAAGGGAAATGTCCAGCAAAGCATTCTAGGAGCAGCATGCTTTTATAGTGCCAGTCATCAAAAGAAGGCAGGTAACGGATTTGCATGACTAATGTATGCAAATCCCTCAGCAACACAAGCTGCAAAACTGACAGAAAGTCTCTCTTAAAGAGACCTGCAGAATGCAGACGTGAACAGTGGTCAAAACGCTGCCTGTCTGCACAGGCAGCTGAGCAGATTCTCACACAGACAAAAAGAGTAAGAAAGTTGCAAGGAGAAAGAACAAATACATGTTATAACAAACCCAATGCCAAACTCCTCTTCAACATGAAAAATACTTGTCGACCGGCCGCCATCTGTAAGAAAACAAAAGAGAGACAACACAGAAAAAGAGAAAACAGCATACATGCATTTACACATACAATGGAAGATATAAAATATTACACATTGCAAAACTAAAGAATACTACAGGGTGGGCCATTTATATGGATACACCTGATCTATGTATACACCCCATACACAACATCATACCATCAATTTTTTTGTTCCAACAGTCTTGGAGTGATCTATCCAATGTGGGTTAGTGTCAGACCAATAGTGGTGGTTTTGTTTGTTAATTTCACCATTCACATAAACTTATGTAACCATATAAATAGCCAAATTAAGGTGTATCCATATGAATGGCCCACCCTGTACTGTGGCCTCCTCCTCCCCAATAGCCACCCTATTCCTCTCCAGATTTATTTTCTTTAGCAGTTAGTGTGCAAAACCTGCACAGTGAATGTGAAAAAACAAATACGCCCAACTGCCACCGCCATAACAATTCACATGCACAACTCTTCTTCACCATGAAAAACATTTGTCGACCGCCATCTGTAAGAAAACAGAAGAGAGACAACACAGAAAAAGAGAAAACAACAAACATGCATTTACGCATACAATGAAAGATATAAAATATTACACATTTGTAAAACTAAAGGATACTACAGGGTGGGCCATTTATATGGATACACCTGATCTATGTATACACCCCATATACAACATCATACCATCAATTTTTTTGTTCCAACAGTCTTGGAGTGATCTATCCAATGTGGGTTAGTGTCAGACCAATAGTGGTGGTTTTGTTTGTTAATTCACCATTCACATAAAATTATGTAACCATATAAATAGCCAAATTAAGGTGTATCCATATGAATGGCCCACCCTGTACTGTGGCCTCCTCCTCCCCAATAGCCACCCTATTCCTCTCCAGATTTATCTTCTTTAACAGTTAGTGTGCAAAATCTGCACAGTGAATGTGAAGAAACAAATACGCCCAACTGCCACCGCCATAACAATTCACATGCACAACTCTTCTTCACCATGAAAAACACTTGTCGACCGCTATCTGTAAGAAAACAGAAGAGTGACAACACAAAAAAAAAGAGATACCAATTTACATGCATTACCACATTCAATAACAGATATAAACTACTACCCATGAAATGCACACAAAGTGACCTGTAAAAAAAGATTGTTTATATATGCATACATATCATACTGAAAAAGAGAAAAAAAATCAGACAAAAAGAGTAAGAAAGTTGCAAGGAGAAAGAACAAATACATGTTATAACAAACCCAATGCCAAACTCCTCTTCAACATGAAAAATACTTGTCGACCGGCCGCCATCTGTAAGAAAACAGAAGAGAGACAACACAGAAAAAGAGAAAACAGCATACATGCATTTACACATACAATGGAAGATATAAAATATTACACATTGCAAAACTAAAGAATACTACAGGGTGGGCCATTTATATGGATACACCTGATCTATGTATACACCCCATATACAACATCATACCATCAATTTTTTTGTTCCAACAGTCTTGGAGGGATCTATCCAATGTGGGTTAGTGTCAGACAACACAGAAAAAGAGAAAACAGCATACATGCATTTACACATACAATGGAAGATATAAAATATTACACATTGCAAAACTAAAGAATACTACAGGGTGGGCCATTTATATGGATACACCTGATCTATGTATACACCCCATATACAACATCATACCATCAATTTTTTTGTTCCAACAGTCTTGGAGTGATCTATCCAATGTGGGTTAGTGTCAGACCAATAGTGGTTGTTTTGTTTGTTAATTTCACCATTCACATAAACTTATGTAACCATATACATAGCCAAATTAAGGTGTATCCATATGAATGGCCCACCCTGTACTGTGGCCTCCTCCTCCCCAATAGCCACCCTATTCCTCTCCAGATTTATTTTCTTTAACAGTTAGTGTGCAAAACCTGCACAGTGAATGTGAAAAAACAAATACGCCCAACTGCCACCGCCATAACAATTCACATGCACAACTCTTCTTCACCATGAAAAACATTTGTCGCCCGCCATCTGTAAGAAAACAGAAGAGAGACAACACAGAAAAAGAGAAAATAACATACATGCATTTACGCACACAATGAAAGATATAAAATATTACACATTTGTAAAACTAAAGGATACTACAGGGTGGGCCATTTATATGGATACACCTGATCTATGTATACACCCCATATACAACATCATACCATCAATTTTTTTGTTCCAACAGTCTTGGAGGGATCTATCCAATGTGGGTTAGTGTCAGACCAATAGTGGTGGTTTTGTTTGTTAATTTCACCATTCACATAAAATTATGTAACCATATAAATAGCCAAATTAAGGTGTATCCATATGAATGGCACGCCCTGTACTGTGGCCTCCTCCTCCCCAATAGCCACCCTATTCCTCTCCAGATTTATTTTCTTTAGCAGTTAGTGTGCAAAACCTGCACAGTGAATGTGAAAAAACAAATATGCCCAACTGCCACCGCCATAACAATTCACATGCACAACTCTTCTTCACCATGAAAAACATTTGTCGACCGCCATCTGTAAGAAAACAGAAGAGAGACAACACAAAAAAAGAGATACCAATTTACATGCATTACCACATTCAATAACAGATATAAAATACTACCCATGAAATGCACACAAAGTGACCTGTAAAAAAAGATTGTTTATATATGCATACATATCATACTGAAAAAGAGAAAAAAAGTCAGACAAAAAGAGTAAGAAAGTTGCAAGGAGAAAGAACAAATACATGTTATAACAAACCCAATGCCAAACTCCTCTTCAACATGAAAAATACTTGTCGACCGGCCGCCATCTGTAAGAAAACAGAAGAGAGACAACACAGAAAAAGAGAAAACAACATACATGCATTTACACATACAATGGAAGATATAAAATATTACACATTGCAAAACTAAAGAATACTACAGGGTGGGCCATTTATATGGATACACCTGATCTATGTATACACCCCATATACAACATCATACCATCAATTTTTTTGTTCCAACAGTCTTGGAGGGATCTATCCAATGTGGGTTAGTGTCAGACCAATAGTGGTGGTTTTGTTTGTTAATTTCACCATTCGCATAAAATTATGTAACCATATAAATAGCCAAATTAAGGTGTATCCATTTGAATGGCACACCCTGTACTGTGGCCTCCTCCTCCCCAATAGCCACCCTATTCCTCTCCAGATTTATTTTCTTTAGCAGTTAGTGTGCAAAACCTGCACAGTGAATGTGAAAAAACAAATACGCCCAACTGCCACCGCCATAACAATTCACATGCACAACTCTTCTTCACCATGAAAAACATTTGTCGACCGCCATCTGTAAGAAAACAGAAGAGAGACAACACAAAAAAAGAGATACCAATTTACATGCATTACCACATTCAATAACAGATATAAAATACTACCCATGAAATGCACACAAAGTGACCTGTAAAAAAAGATTGTTTATATATGCATACATATCATACTGAAAAAGAGAAAAAAAGTCAGACAAAAAGAGTAAGAAAGTTGCAAGGAGAAAGAACAAATACATGTTATAACAAACCCAATGCCAAACTCCTCTTCAACATGAAAAATACTTGTCGACCGGCCGCCATCTGTAAGAAAACAGAAGAGAGACAACACAGAAAAAGAGAAAACAACATACATGCATTTACACATACAATGGAAGATATAAAATATTACACATTGCAAAACTAAAGAATACTACAGGGTGGGCCATTTATATGGATACACCTGATCTATGTATACACCCCATATACAACATCATACCATCAATTTTTTTGTTCCAACAGTCTTGGAGGGATCTATCCAATGTGGGTTAGTGTCAGACCAATAGTGGTGGTTTTGTTTGTTAATTTCACCATTCGCATAAAATTATGTAACCATATAAATAGCCAAATTAAGGTGTATCCATTTGAATGGCACACCCTGTACTGTGGCCTCCTCCTCCCCAATAGCCACCCTATTCCTCTCCAGATTTATTTTCTTTAGCAGTTAGTGTGCAAAACCTGCACAGTGAATGTGAAAAAACAAATACGCCCAACTGCCACCGCCATAACAATTCACATGCACAACTCTTCTTCACCATGAAAAACATTTGTCGACCGCCATCTGTAAGAAAACAGAAGAGAGACAACACAAAAAAAGAGATACCAATTTACATGCATTACCACATTCAATAACAGATATAAAATACTACCCATGAAATGCACACAAAGTGACCTGTAAAAAAAGATTGTTTATATATGCATACATATCATACTGAAAAAGAGAAAAAAAGTCAGACAAAAAGAGTAAGAAAGTTGCAAGGAGAAAGAACAAATACATGTTATAACAAACCCAATGCCAAACTCCTCTTCAACATGAAAAATACTTGTCGACCGGCCACCATCTGTAAGAAAACAGAAGAGAGACAACACAGAAAAAGAGAAAACAACATACATGCATTTACACATACAATGGAAGATATAAAATATTACACATTGCAAAACTAAAGAATACTACAGGGTGGGCCATTTATATGGATACACCTGATCTATGTATACACCCCATATACAACATCATACCATCAATTTTTTTGTTCCAACAGTCTTGGAGGGATCTATCCAATGTGGGTTAGTGTCAGACCAATAGTGGTGGTTTTGTTTGTTAATTTCACCATTCGCATAAAATTATGTAACCATATAAATAGCCAAATTAAGGTGTATCCATTTGAATGGCACACCCTGTACTGTGGCCTCCTCCTCCCCAATAGCCACCCTATTCCTCTCCAGATTTATTTTCTTTAGCAGTTAGTGTGCAAAACCTGCACAGTGAATGTGAAAAAACAAATACGCCCAACTGCCACCGCCATAACAATTCACATGCACAACTCTTCTTCACCATGAAAAACATTTGTCGACCGCCATCTGTAAGAAAACAGAAGAGAGACAACACAAAAAAAGAGATACCAATTTACATGCATTACCACATTCAATAACAGATATAAAATACTACCCATGAAATGCACACAAAGTGACCTGTAAAAAAAGATTGTTTATATATGCATACATATCATACTGAAAAAGAGAAAAAAAGTCAGACAAAAAGAGTAAGAAAGTTGCAAGGAGAAAGAACAAATACATGTTATAACAAACCCAATGCCAAACTCCTCTTCAACATGAAAAATACTTGTCGACCGGCCGCCATCTGTAAGAAAACAGAAGAGAGACAACACAGAAAAAGAGAAAACAGCATACATGCATTTACACATACAATGGAAGATATAAAATATTACACATTGCAAAACTAAAGAATACTACAGGGTGGGCCATTTATATGGATACACCTGATCTATGTATACACCCCATATACAACATCATACCATCAATTTTTTTGTTCCAACAGTCTTGGAGTGATCTATCCAATGTGGGTTAGTGTCAGACCAATAGTGGTGGTTTTGTTTGTTAATTTCACCATTCACATAAACTTATGTAACCATATAAATAGCCAAATTAAGGTGTATCCATATGAATGGCCCACCCTGTACTGTGGCCTCCTCCTCCCCAATAGCCACCCTATTCCTCTCCAGATTTATTTTCTTTAGCAGTTAGTGTGCAAAACCTGCACAGTGAATGTGAAAAAACAAATACGCCCAACTGCCACCGCCATAACAATTCACATGCACAACTCTTCTTCACCATGAAAAACATTTGTCGACCGCCATCTGTAAGAAAACAGAAGAGAGACAACACAGAAAAAGAGAAAACAACATACATGCATTTACGCATACAATGAAAGATATAAAATATTACACATTTGTAAAACTAAAGGATACTACAGGGTGGGCCATTTATATGGATACACCTGATCTATGTATACAACCCATACACAACATCATACTATCAATTTTTTTGTTCCAACAGTCTTGGAGTGATCTATCCAATGTGGGTTAGTGTCAGACCAATAGTGGTGGTTTTGTTTGTTAATTTCACCATTCACATAAACTTATATAACCATATAAATAGCCAAATTAAGGTGTATCCATATGAATGGCCCACCCTGTACTGTGGCCTCCTCCTCCCCAATAGCCACCCTATTCCTCTCCAGATTTATTTTCTTTAGCAGTTAGTGTGCAAAACCTGCACAGTGAATGTGAAAAAACAAATACGCCCAACTGCCACCGCCATAACAATTCACATGCACAACTCTTCTTCACCATGAAAAACATTTGTCGACCGCCATCTGTGGGAAAACAGAAGAGAGACAACACAAAAAAAGAGATACCAATTTACATGCATTACCACATTCAATAACAGATATAAACTACTACCCATGAAATGCACACAAAGTGACCTGTAAAAAAATATTGTTTATATATGCATACATATCATACTGAAAAAGAGAAAAAAAGTCAGACAAAAAGAGTAAGAAAGTTGAAAGGAGAAAGAACAAATACATGTTATAACAAACCCAATGCCAAACTCCTTTTCAACATGAAAAATACTTGTCGACCGGCCGCCATCTGTAAGAAAACAGAAGAGAGACAACACAGAAAAAGAGAAAACAGCATACATGCATTTACACATACAATGGAAGATATAAAATATTACACATTGCAAAACTAAAGAATACTACAGGGTGGGCCATTTATATGGATACACCTGATCTATGTATACACCCCATATACAACATCATACCATCAATTTTTTTGTTCCAACAGTCTTGGAGTGATCTATCCAATGTGGGTTAGTGTCAGACCAATAGTGGTGGTTTTGTTTGTTAATTTCACCATTCACATAAACTTATGTAACCATATAAATAGCCAAATTAAGGTGTATCCATATGAATGGCCCACCCTGTACTGTGGCCTCCTCCTCCCCAATAGCCACCCTATTCCTCTCCAGATTTATTTTCTTTAGCAGTTAGTGTGCAAAACCTGCACAGTGAATGTGAAAAAACAAATACGCCCAACTGCCACCGCCATAACAATTCACATGCACAACTCTTCTTCACCATGAAAAACATTTGTCGACCGCCATCTGTAAGAAAACAGAAGAGAGACAACACAGAAAAAGAGAAAACAACATACATGCATTTACGCATACAATGAAAGATATAAAATATTACACATTTGTAAAACTAAAGGATACTACAGGGTGGGCCATTTATATGGATACACCTGATCTATGTATACACCCCATATACAACATCATACCATCAATTTTTTTGTTCCAACAGTCTTGGAGGGATCTATCCAATGTGGGTTAGTGTCAGACCAATAGTGGTGGTTTTGTTTGTTAATTTCACCATTCACATAAAATTATGTAACCATATAAATAGCCAAATTAAGGTGTATCCATATGAATGGCCCACCCTGTACTGTGGCCTCCTCCTCCCCAATAGCCACCCTATTCCTCTCCAGATTTATCTTCTTTAACAGTTAGTGTGCAAAATCTGCACAGTGAATGTGAAGAAACAAATACGCCCAACTGCCACCGCCATAACAATTCACATGCACAACTCTTCTTCATCATGAAAAACATTTGTCGCCCGCCATCTGTAAGAAAACAGAAGAGAGACAACACAGAAAAAGAGAAAACAACATACATGCATTTACGCACACAATGAAAGATATAAAATATTACACATTTGTAAAACTAAAGGATACTACAGGGTGGGCCATTTATATGGATACACCTGATCTATGTATTCACCCCATATACAACATCATACCATCAATTTTTTTGTTCCAACAGTCTTGGAGGGCTCTATCCAATGTGGGTTAGTGTCAGACCAATAGTGGTGGTTTTGTTTGTTAATTTCACCATTTACATAAACTTATGTAACCATATAAATAGCCAAATTAAGGTGTATACATATGAATGGCCCACCCTGTACTGTGGCCTCCTCCTCCCCAATAGCCACCCTATTCTTCTCCAGATTTATTTTCTTTAACAGTTAGTGTGCAAAACCTGCACAGTGAATGTGAAAAACCAAATACGCCCAACTGCCACCGCCATAACAATTCACATGCACAACTCTTCTTCACCATGAAAAACATTTGTCGACCGCCATCTGTAAGAAAACAGAAGAGAGACAACACAGAAAAAGAGAAAACATGATACATGCATTTACACATACAATGGAAGATATAAAATAGTACACATTTGCAAAACTAAAGGATACTACAGGGTGGGCCATTTATATGGATACACCTGATCTATGTATACACCCCATATACAACATCATACCATCAATTTTTTTGTTCCAACAGTCTTGAAGGGATCTATCCAATGTGGGTTAGTGTCAGACCAATAGTGGTGGTTTTGTTTGTTAATTTCACCATTCACATAAAATTATGTAACCATATAAATAGCCAAATTAAGGTGTATCTATATGAATGGCCCACCCTGTACTGTGGCCTCCTCCTCCCCAATAGCCACCCTATTCCTCTCCAGATTTATTTTCTTTAACAGTTAGTGTGCAAAATCTGCACAGTGAATGTGAAGAAACAAATACGCCCAACTGCCACCGCCATAACAATTCACATGCACAACTCTTCTTCACCATGAAAAACACTTGTCGACCGCTATCTGTAAGAAAACAGAAGAGCGACAACACAAAAAAAGAGATACCAATTTACATGCATTACCACATTCAATAACAGATATAAAATACTACCCATGAAATGCACACAAAGTGACCTGTAAAAAAAGATTGTTTATATATGTATACATATCATACTGAAAAAGAGAAAAAAAGTCAGACAAAAAGAGTAAGAAAGTTGCAAGGAGAAAGAACAAATACATGTTATAACAAACCCAATGCCAAACTCCTCTTCAACATGAAAAATACTTGTCGACCGGCCGCCATCTGTAAGAAAACAGAAGAGAGACAACACAGAAAAAGAGAAAACAGCATACATGCATTTACACATACAATGGAAGATATAAAATATTACACATTGCAAAACTAAAGAATACTACAGGGTGGGCCATTTATATGGATACACCTGATCTATGTATACACCCCATATACAACATCATACCATCAATTTTTTTGTTCCAACAGTCTTGGAGTGATCTATCCAATGTGGGTTAGTGTCAGACCAATAGTGGTGGTTTTGTTTGTTAATTTCACCATTCACATAAACTTATGTAACCATATACTGTATATGCATACATATCATACTGAAAAAGAGAAAAAAAGTCAGACTGTAACGATTGTGGAATCGTCTCCGTGGTCAGCGCACCAGACGTGCGCTGACGCGGAGGATTTCCTCCACAAGCGTATTATTGCGGACACCCAGGCTAGGTGCTATGCACCCGCAGAGGGCAATTCCCACCGGCAGATGGCGCTGTGGAGTGCAGGCGAACACAGCCGCTGCACAGCTGCAGATGCCAAATGGGAATTGTACAGATCCGGGACAAGGTACAATCAGGCAGGGCTGGATAGCCCACAGGGAACAGAGCAAAAGGACAGAACCAATGTGTGCCCACCAAATTAGTCCCCACCCAGCGACAGCGAACACACAACGGCGGAAACGAAGTAGGAAACGCAATCGCAAGAATGGCGATTGCCAATAGCGACACAAGACTGAGCAGGACAGAGCACAAGGGTAGCAAAGGCACAGAAAATAATACAATAAGGAGATACGGAAAATAACAAATGCTAGCTAACCGCGAACACCGCACTCATTCGCAACAGTGCACGTGGTTATGCGCGGTCTCCACGTGATAAGCACAATAGAGACAAGCACGCCTAACTAACCATTAACAGACAAACATGAAACAGAGGACGCGAGCGCTTGCTTAACGGTTACCTCACCGAGCCTCCAGCAAGCGCAGCAGACAAGACAGACACACGAAAACAGGGACAAGCGACAGAAGGATCCCCAGCGCTAGCGAAAAGTGGCTAGCGCGATCCCAGAAGACAGAACAGAAGGATCCCCAGCGCTAGCGAAAAGTAGCTAGCGCGATCCCAGGAGACAGTAGCAGAACAGAAGGATCCCCAGCGCTAGCGAAAAGTGGCTAGTGCGATCCCAGAAGACAGAACAGAAGGATCCCCAGCGCTAGCGAAAAGTAGCTAGCGTGATCCCAGGAGACAGAACAGAAGGATCCCCAGCACTAGCGCTAGGGCGAGTGCGATCCAAACACACGGCAGACAGAACAGATGAGGTAGGCAGAAACAACCGCTGTTCCAACCTACACTCCAGACTCAATCAGAAGGATCCACAGCCGCTAACGCTAGGGCTTGTACGATCCAAACACAAGACAGACGGAACAGGCAAAACAGATAATACAACCTGACTGGACTAGAAGGGGAGCCTAAAGCACCCCCCAGGAATTAACTATACTAGATAGCAATGGCTGACACTCCAGCAGTGTCCATCAGGAACAGACCATGGAAGGGAAATGTCCAGCAAAGCATTCTGGGAGCAGCATGCTTTTATAGTGCCAGTCATCAAAAGAAGGCAGGTAACGGATTTGCATGACTAATGTATGCAAATCCCTCAGCAACACAAGCTGCAAAACTGACAGAAAGTCTCTCTTAAAGAGACCTGCAGAATGCAGACGTGAACAGTGGTCAAAACGCTGCCTGTCTGCACAGGCAGCTGAGCAGATTCTCACACAGACAAAAAGAGTAAGAAAGTTGCAAGGAGAAAGAACAAATACATGTTATAACAAACCCAATGCCAAACTCCTCTTCAACATGAAAAATACTTGTCGACCGGCCGCCATCTGTAAGAAAACAGAAGAGAGACAACACAGAAAAAGAGAAAACAGCATACATGCATTTACACATACAATGGAAGATATAAAATATTACACATTGCAAAACTAAAGAATACTACAGGGTGGGCCATTTATATGGATACACCTGATCTATGTATACACCCCATATACAACATCATACCATCAATTTTTTTGTTCCAACAGTCTTGGAGTGATCTATCCAATGTGGGTTAGTGTCAGACCAATAGTGGTGGTTTTGTTTGTTAATTTCACCATTCACATAAACTTATGTAACCATATAAATAGCCAAATTAAGGTGTATCCATATGAATGGCCCACCCTGTACTGTGGCCTCCTCCTCCCCAATAGCCACCCTATTCCTCTCCAGATTTATTTTCTTTAACAGTTAGTGTGCAAAACCTGCACAGTGAATGTGAAAAAACAAATACGCCCAACTGCCACCGCCATAACAATTCACATGCACAACTCTTCTTCACCATGAAAAACATTTGTCGACCGCCATCTGTAAGAAAACAGAAGAGAGACAACACAGAAAAAGAGAAAACAACATACATGCATTTACGCACACAATGAAAGATATAAAATATTACACATTTGTAAAACTAAAGGATACTACAGGGTGGGCCATTTATATGGATACACCTGATCTATGTATACACCCCATATACAACATCATACCATCAATTTTTTTGTTCCAACAGTCTTGGAGGGATCTATCCAATGTGGGTTAGTGTCAGACCAATAGTGGTGGTTTTGTTTGTTAATTTCACCATTCACATAAAATTATGTAACCATATAAATAGCCAAATTAAGGTGTATCCATATGAATGGCCCACCCTGTACTGTGGCCTCCTCCTCCCCAATAGCCACCCTATTCCTCTCCAGATTTATTTTCTTTAGCAGTTAGTGTGCAAAACCTGCACAGTGAATGTGAAAAAACAAATACGCCCAACTGCCACCGCCATAACAATTCACATGCACAACTCTACTTCACCATGGAAAACATTTGTCGACCGCCATCTGTAAGAAAACAGAAGAGAGACAACACAAAAAAAGAGATACCAATTTACATGCATTACCACATTCAATAACAGATATAAAATACTACCCATGAAATGCACACAAAGTGACCTGTAAAAAAAGATTGTTTATATATGCATACATATCATACTGAAAAGAGAAAAAAAGTCAGACAAAAAGAGTAAGAAAGTTGCAAGGAGAAAGAACAAATACATGTTATAACAAACCCAATGCCAAACTCCTCTTCAACATGAAAAATACTTGTCGACCGGCCGCCATCTGTAAGAAAACAGAAGAGAGACAACACAGAAAAAGAGAAAACAGCATACATGCATTTACACATACAATGGAAGATATAAAATATTACACATTGCAAAACTAAAGAATACTACAGGGTGGGCCATTTATATGGATACACCTGATCTATGTATACTCCCCATATACAACATCATACCATCAATTTTTTTGTTCCAACAGTCTTGGAGGGATCTATCCAATGTGGGTTAGTGTCAGACCAATAGTGGTGGTTTTGTTTGTTAATTTCACCATTTAAATAAACTTATGTAACCATATAAATAGCCAAATTAAGGTGTATCCATATGAATGGCCCACCCTGTACTGTGGCCTCCTCCTTCCCAATAGCCACCCTATTCTTCTCCAGATTTATTTTCTTTAACAGTTAGTGTGCAAAACCTGCACAGTGAATGTGAAAAACCAAATACGCCCATTTGCCACCGCCATAACAATTCACATGCACAACTCTTCTTCACAATGAAAAACATTTGTCGACCGCCATCTGTAAGAAAACAGAAGAGAGACAACACAGAAAAAGAGAAAACAACATACATGCATTTACACATACAATGGAAGATATAAAATATTACACATTTGCAAAACTAAAGGATACTACAGGGTGGGCCATTTATATGGATACACCTGATCTATGTATACACCCCATATACAACATCATACCATCAATTTTTTTGTTCCAACAGTCTTGGAGGGATCTATCTAATGTGGGTTAGTGTCAGACCAATAGCGGTGGTTTTGTTTGTTAATTTCACCATTCACATAAAATTAAGTAACCATATAAATAGCCAAATTAAGGTGTATCCATATGAATGTCCCACCCTGTACTGTGGCCTCCTCCTCCCCAACAGCCACCCTACTCTTCTCCAGATTTATTTTCTTTAACAGTTAGTGTGCAAAATCTGCACAGTGAATGTGAAGAAACAAACACGCCCAACTGCCACCGCCATAACAATTTACATGCACAACTCTTCTTCACCATGAAAAACACTTGTCGACCGCTATCTGTAAGAAAACAGAAGAGTGACAACACAAAAAAAAGAGATACCAATTTACATGCATTACCACATTCAATAACAGATATAAACTACTACCCATGAAATGCACACAAAGTGACCTGTAAAAAAAGATTGTTTATATATGCATACATATCATACTGAAAAAGAGAAAAAAAGTCAGACAAAAAGAGTAAGAAAGTTGCAAGGAGAAAGAACAAATACATGTTATAACAAACCCAATGCCAAACTCCTCTTCAACATGAAAAATACTTGTTGACCGGCCGCCATCTGTAAGAAAACAGAAGAGAGACAACACAGAAAAAGAGAAAACAGCATACATGCATTTACACATACAATGGAAGATATAAAATATTACACATTGCAAAACTAAAGAATACTACAGGGTGGGCCATTTATATGGATACACCTGATCTATGTATACACCCTATATACAACATCATACCATCAATTTTTTTGTTCCAACAGTCTTGGAGTGATCTATCCAATGTGGGTTAGTGTCAGACCAATAGTGGTGGTTTTGTTTGTTAATTTCACCATTCACATAAACTTATGTAACCATATAAATAGCCAAATTAAGGTGTATCCATATGAATGGCCCACCCTGTACTGTGGCCTACTCCTCCCCAATAGCCACCCTATTCCTCTCCAGATTTATTTTCTTTAGCAGTTAGTGTGCAAAACCTGCACAGTGAATGTGAAAAAACAGATACGCCCAACTGCCACCGCTATAACAATTCACATGCACAACTCTTCTTCACCATGAAAAACATTTGTCGACCGCCATCTGTAAGAAAACAGAAGAGAGACAACACAGAAAAAGAGAAAACAACATACATGCATTTACGCATACAATGAAAGATATAAAATATTACACATTTGTAAAACTAAAGGATACTACAGGGTGGGCCATTTATATGGATACACCTGATCTATGTATACACCCCATATACAACATCATACCATCAATTTTTTTGTTCCAACAGTCTTGAAGGGATCTATCCAATGTGGGTTAGTGTCAGACCAATAGTGGTGGTTTTGTTTGTTAATTTCACCATTCACATAAAATTATGTAACCATATAAATAGCCAAATTAAGGTGTATCCATATGAATGGCCCACCCTGTACTGTGGCCTCCTCCTCCCCAATAGCCACCCTATTCCTCTCCAGATTTATTTTCTTTAACAGTTAGTGTGCAAAATCTGCACAGTGAATGTGAAGAAACAAATACGCCCAACTGCCACCGCCATAGCAATTCACATGCACAACTCTTCTTCACCATGAAAAACACTTGTCGACCGCTATCTGTAAGAAAACAGAAGAGTGACAACACAAAAAAAGAGATACCAATTTACATGCATTACCACATTCAATAACAGATATAAACTACTACCCATGAAATGCACACAAAGTGACCTGTAAAAAAAGATTGTTTATATATGCATACATATCATACTGAAAAAGAGAAAAAAAGTCAGACAAAAAGAGTAAGAAAGTTGCAAGGAGAAAGAACAAATACATGTTATAACAAACCCAATGCCAAACTCCTCTTCAACATGAAAAATACTTGTTGACCGGCCGCCATCTGTAAGAAAACAGAAGAGAGACAACACAGAAAAAGAGAAAACAACATACATGCATTTACGCATACAATGAAAGATATAAAATATTACACATTTGTAAAACTAAAGGATACTACAGGGTGGGCCATTTATATGGATACACCTGATCTATGTATACACCCCATATACAACATCATACCATCAATTTTTTTGTTCCAACAGTCTTGAAGGGATCTATCCAATGTGGGTTAGTGTCAGACCAATAGTGGTGGTTTTGTTTGTTAATTTCACCATTCACATAAAATTATGTAACCATATAAATAGCCAAATTAAGGTGTATCCATATGAATGGCCCACCCTGTACTGTGGCCTCCTCCTCCCCAATAGCCACCCTATTCCTCTCCAGATTTATTTTCTTTAACAGTTAGTGTGCAAAATCTGCACAGTGAATGTGAAGAAACAAATACGCCCAACTGCCACCGCCATAACAATTCACATGCACAACTCTTCTTCACCATGAAAAACACTTGTCGACCGCTATCTGTAAGAAAACAGAAGAGTGACAACACAAAAAAAAGAGATACCAATTTACATGCATTACCACATTCAATAACAGATATAAACTACTACCCATGAAATGCACACAAAGTGACTTGTAAAAAAAGATTGTTTATATATGCATACATATCATACTGAAAAAGAGAAAAAAAGTCAGACAAAAAGAGTAAGAAAGTTGCAAGGAGAAAGAACAAATACATGTTATAACAAACCCAATGCCAAACTCCTCTTCAACATGAAAAATACTTGTTGACCGGCCGCCATCTGTAAGAAAACAGAAGAGAGACAACACAGAAAAAGAGAAAACAACATACATGCATTTACGCATACAATGAAAGATATAAAATATTACACATTTGTAAAACTAAAGGATACTACAGGGTGGGCCATTTATATGGATACACCTGATCTATGTATACACCCCATATACAACATCATACCATCAATTTTTTTGTTCCAACAGTCTTGAAGGGATCTATCCAATGTGGGTTAGTGTCAGACCAATAGTGGTGGTTTTGTTTGTTAATTTCACCATTCACATAAAATTATGTAACCATATAAATAGCCAAATTAAGGTGTATCCATATGAATGGCCCACCCTGTACTGTGGCCTCCTCCTCCCCAATAGCCACCCTATTCCTCTCCAGATTTATTTTCTTTAACAGTTAGTGTGCAAAATCTGCACAGTGAATGTGAAGAAACAAATACGCCCAACTGCCACCGCCATAACAATTCACATGCACAACTCTTCTTCACCATGAAAAACACTTGTCGACCGCTATCTGTAAGAAAACAGAAGAGTGACAACACAAAAAAAAGCGATACCAATTTACATGCATTACCACATTCAATAACAGATATAAACTACTACCCATGAAATGCACACAAAGTGACCTGTAAAAAAAGATTGTTTATATATGCATACATATCATACTGAAAAAGAGAAAAAAAGTCAGACAAAAAGAGTAAGAAAGTTGCAAGGAGAAAGAACAAATACATGTTATAACAAACCCAATGCCAAACTCCTCTTCAACATGAAAAATACTTGTCGACCGGCCGCCATCTGTAAGAAAACAGAAGAGAGACAACACAGAAAAAGAGAAAACAGCATCCATGCATTTACACATACAATGGAAGATCTAAAATATTACACATTGCAAAACTAAAGAATACTACAGGGTGGGCCATTTATATGGATACACCTGATCTATGTATACACCCCATATACAACATCATACCATCAATTTTTTTGTTCCAACAGTCTTGGAGGGATCTATCCAATGTGGGTTAGTGTCAGACCAATAGTGGTGGTTTTGTTTTTTAATTTCACCATTCACATAAACTTATGTAACCATATAAATAGCCAAATTAAGGTGTATCCATATGAATGGCCCACCCTGTACTGTGGCCTCCTCCTCCCCAATAGCCACCCTATTCCTCTCCAGATTTATTTTCTTTAACAGTTAGTGTGCAAAATCTGCACAGTGAATGTGAAGAAACAAATACGCCCAACTGCCACCGCCATAACAATTCACATGCACAACTCTTCTTCACCATGAAAAACACTTGTCGACCGCTATCTGTAAGAAAACAGAAGAGTGACAACACAAAAAAAGAGATACCAATTTACATGCATTACCACATTCAATAACAGATATGAAATACTACCCATGAAATGCACACAAAGTGACCTGTAAAAAAATATTGTTTATATATGCATACATATCATACTGAAAAAGAGAAAAAAAGTCAGACAAAAAGAGTATGAAAGTTGCAAGGAGAAAGAACAAATACATGTTATAACAAACCCAATGCCAAACTCTTTTTCAACATGAAAAATACTTGTCGACCGGCCGCCATCTGTAAGAAAACAGAAGAGAGACAACACAGAAAAAGAGAAAACAGCATACATGCATTTACACATACAGTGGAAGATATAAAATATTACACATTGCAAAACTAAAGAATACTACAGGGTGGGCCATTTATATGGATACACCTGATCTATGTATACACCCCATATACAACATCATACCATCAATTTTTTTGTTCCAACAGTCTTGGAGTGATCTATCCAATGTGGGTTAGTGTCAGACCAATAGTGGTGGTTTTGTTTGTTAATTTCACCATTCACATAAACTTATGTAACCATATAAATAGCCAAATTAAGGTGTATCCATATGAATGGCTCACCCTGTACTGTGGCCTCCTCCTCCCCAATAGCCACCCTATTCCTCTCCAGATTTATTTTCTTTAGCAGTTAGTGTGCAAAACCTGCACAGTGAATGTGAAAAAACAAATACGCCCAACTGCCACCGCCATAACAATTCACATGCACAACTCTTCTTCACCATGAAAAACATTTGTCGACCGCCATCTGTGGGAAAACAGAAGAGAGACAACACAAAAAAAGAGATACCAATTTACATGCATTACCACATTCAATAACAGATATAAAATACTACCCATGAAATGCACACAAAGTGACCTGTAAAAAAAGATTGTTTATATATGCATACATATCATACTGAAAAAGAGAAAAAAAGTCAGACAAAAAGAGTAAGAAAGTTGCAAGGAGAAAGAACAAATACATGTTATAACAAACCCAATGCCAAACTCCTCTTCAACATGAAAAATACTTGTTGACCGGCCGCCAGCTGTACGAAAACAGAAGAGAGACAACACAGAAAAAGAGAAAACAGCATACATGCATTTACACATACAATGGAAGATATAAAATATTACACATTGCAAAACTAAAGAATACTACAGGGTGGGCCATTTATATGGATACACCTGATCTATGTATACACCCTATATACAACATCATACCATCAATTTTTTTGTTCCAACAGTCTTGGAGTGATCTATCCAATGTGGGTTAGTGTCAGACCAATAGTGGTGGTTTTGTTTGTTAATTTCACCATTCACATAAACTTATGTAACCATATAAATAGCCAAATTAAGGTGTATCCATATGAATGGCCCACCCTGTACTGTGGCCTACTCCTCCCCAATAGCCACCCTATTCCTCTCCAGATTTATTTTCTTTAGCAGTTAGTGTGCAAAACCTGCACAGTGAATGTGAAAAAACAGATACGCCCAACTGCCACCGCCATAACAATTCACATGCACAACTCTTCTTCACCATGAAAAACATTTGTCGACCGCCATCTGTAAGAAAACAGAAGAGAGACAACACAGAAAAAGAGAAAACAACATACATGCATTTACGCATACAATGAAAGATATAAAATATTACACATTTGTAAAACTAAAGGATACTACAGGGTGGGCCATTTATATGGATACACCTGATCTATGTATACACCCCATATACAACATCATACCATCAATTTTTTTGTTCCAACAGTCTTGAAGGGATCTATCCAATGTGGGTTAGTGTCAGACCAATAGTGGTGGTTTTGTTTGTTAATTTCACCATTCACATAAAATTATGTAACCATATAAATAGCCAAATTAAGGTGTATCCATATGAATGGCCCACCCTGTACTGTGGCCTCCTCCTCCCCAATAGCCACCCTATTCCTCTCCAGATTTATTTTCTTTAACAGTTAGTGTGCAAAATCTGCACAGTGAATGTGAAGAAACAAATACGCCCAACTGCCACCGCCATAACAATTCACATGCACAACTCTTCTTCACCATGAAAAACACTTGTCGACCGCTATCTGTAAGAAAACAGAAGAGTGACAACACAAAAAAAAGAGATACCAATTTACATGCATTACCACATTCAATAACAGATATAAACTACTACCCATGAAATGCACACAAAGTGACCTGTAAAAAAAGATTGTTTATATATGCATACATATCATACTGAAAAAGAGAAAAAAAGTCAGACAAAAAGAGTAAGAAAGTTGCAAGGAGAAAGAACAAATACATGTTATAACAAACCCAATGCCAAACTCCTCTTCAACATGAAAAATACTTGTTGACCGGCCGCCATCTGTAAGAAAACAGAAGAGAGACAACACAGAAAAAGAGAAAACAACATACATGCATTTACGCATACAATGAAAGATATAAAATATTACACATTTGTAAAACTAAAGGATACTACAGGGTGGGCCATTTATATGGATACACCTGATCTATGTATACACCCCATATACAACATCATACCATCAATTTTTTTGTTCCAACAGTCTTGAAGGGATCTATCCAATGTGGGTTAGTGTCAGACCAATAGTGGTGGTTTTGTTTGTTAATTTCACCATTCACATAAAATTATGTAACCATATAAATAGCCAAATTAAGGTGTATCCATATGAATGGCCCACCCTGTACTGTGGCCTCCTCCTCCCCAATAGCCACCCTATTCCTCTCCAGATTTATTTTCTTTAACAGTTAGTGTGCAAAATCTGCACAGTGAATGTGAAGAAACAAATACGCCCAACTGCCACCGCCATAACAATTCACATGCACAACTCTTCTTCACCATGAAAAACACTTGTCGACCGCTATCTGTAAGAAAACAGAAGAGTGACAACACAAAAAAAAGAGATACCAATTTACATGCATTACCACATTCAATAACAGATATAAACTACTACCCATGAAATGCACACAAAGTGACCTGTAAAAAAAGATTGTTTATATATGCATACATATCATACTGAAAAAGAGAAAAAAAGTCAGACAAAAAGAGTAAGAAAGTTGCAAGGAGAAAGAACAAATACATGTTATAACAAACCCAATGCCAAACTCCTCTTCAACATAAAAAATACTTGTTGACCGGCCGCCATCTGTAAGAAAACAGAAGAGAGACAACACAGAAAAAGAGAAAACAGCATACATGCATTTACACATACAATGGAAGATATAAAATATTACACATTGCAAAACTAAAGAATACTACAGGGTGGGCCATTTATATGGATACACCTGATCTATGTATACACCCCATATACAACATCATACCATCAATTTTTTTGTTCCAACAGTCTTGGAGTGATCTATCCAATGTGGGTTAGTGTCAGACCAATAGTGGTGGTTTTGTTTGTTAATTTCACCATTCACATAAACTTATGTAACCATATAAATAGCCAAATTAAGGTGTATCCATATGAATGGCCCACCCTGTACTGTGGCCTCCTCCTCCCCAATAGCCACCCTATTCCTCTCCAGATTTATTTTCTTTAGCAGTTAGTGTGCAAAACCTGCACAGTGAATGTGAAAAAACAAATACGCCCAACTGCCACCGCCATAACAATTCACATGCACAACTCTTCTTCACCATGAAAAACATTTGTCGACCGCCATCTGTGGGAAAACAGAAGAGAGACAACACAAAAAAAGAGATACCAATTTACATGCATTACCACATTCAATAACAGATATAAAATACTACCCATGAAATGCACACAAAGTGACCTGTAAAAAAAGATTGTTTATATATGCATACATATCATACTGAAAAAGAGAAAAAAAGTCAGACAAAAAGAGTAAGAAAGTTGCAAGGAGAAAGAACAAATACATGTTATAACAAACCCAATGCCAAACTCCTCTTCAACATGAAAAATACTTGTTGACCGGCCGCCATCTGTAAGAAAACAGAAGAGAGACAACACAGAAAAAGAGAAAACAGCATACATGCATTTACACACACAATGGAAGATATAAAATATTACACATTGCAAAACTAAAGAATACTACAGGGTGGGCCATTTATATGGATACACCTGATCTATGTATACACCCTATATACAACATCATACCATCAATTTTTTTGTTCCAACAGTCTTGGAGTGATCTATCCAATGTGGGTTAGTGTCAGACCAATAGTGGTGGTTTTGTTTGTTAATTTCACCATTCACATAAACTTATGTAACCATATAAATAGCCAAATTAAGGTGTATCCATATGAATGGCCCACCCTGTACTGTGGCCTACTCCTCCCCAATAGCCACCCTATTCCTCTCCAGATTTATTTTCTTTAGCAGTTAGTGTGCAAAACCTGCACAGTGAATGTGAAAAAACAGATACGCCCAACTGCCACCGCCATAACAATTCACATGCACAACTCTTCTTCACCATGAAAAACATTTGTCGACCGCCATCTGTAAGAAAACAGAAGAGAGACAACACAGAAAAAGAGAAAACAACATACATGCATTTACGCATACAATGAAAGATATAAAATATTACACATTTGTAAAACTAAAGGATACTACAGGGTGGGCCATTTATATGGATACACCTGATCTATGTATACACCCCATATACAACATCATACCATCAATTTTTTTGTTCCAACAGTCTTGAAGGGATCTATCCAATGTGGGTTAGTGTCAGACCAATAGTGGTGGTTTTGTTTGTTAATTTCACCATTCACATAAAATTATGTAACCATATAAATAGCCAAATTAAGGTGTATCCATATGAATGGCCCACCCTGTACTGTGGCCTCCTCCTCCCCAATAGCCACCCTATTCCTCTCCAGATTTATTTTCTTTAACAGTTAGTGTGCAAAATCTGCACAGTGAATGTGAAGAAACAAATACGCCCAACTGCCACCGCCATAACAATTCACATGCACAACTCTTCTTCACCATGAAAAACACTTGTCGACCGCTATCTGTAAGAAAACAGAAGAGTGACAACACAAAAAAAAGAGATACCAATTTACATGCATTACCACATTCAATAACAGATATAAACTACTACCCATGAAATGCACACAAAGTGACCTGTAAAAAAAGATTGTTTATATATGCATACATATCATACTGAAAAAGAGAAAAAAAGTCAGACAAAAAGAGTAAGAAAGTTGCAAGGAGAAAGAACAAATACATGTTATAACAAACCCAATGCCAAACTCCTCTTCAACATGAAAAATACTTGTTGACCGGCCGCCATCTGTAAGAAAACAGAAGAGAGACAACACAGAAAAAGAGAAAACAACATACATGCATTTACGCATACAATGAAAGATATAAAATATTACACATTTGTAAAACTAAAGGATACTACAGGGTGGGCCATTTATATGGATACACCTGATCTATGTATACACCCCATATACAACATCATACCATCAATTTTTTTGTTCCAACAGTCTTGAAGGGATCTATCCAATGTGGGTTAGTGTCAGACCAATAGTGGTGGTTTTGTTTGTTAATTTCACCATTCACATAAAATTATGTAACCATATAAATAGCCAAATTAAGGTGTATCCATATGAATGGCCCACCCTGTACTGTGGCCTCCTCCTCCCCAATAGCCACCCTATTCCTCTCCAGATTTATTTTCTTTAACAGTTAGTGTGCAAAATCTGCACAGTGAATGTGAAGAAACAAATACGCCCAACTGCCACCGCCATAACAATTCACATGCACAACTCTTCTTCACCATGAAAAACACTTGTCGACCGCTATCTGTAAGAAAACAGAAGAGTGACAACACAAAAAAAAGAGATACCAATTTACATGCATTACCACATTCAATAACAGATATAAACTACTACCCATGAAATGCACACAAAGTGACCTGTAAAAAAAGATTGTTTATATATGCATACATATCATACTGAAAAAGAGAAAAAAAGTCAGACAAAAAGAGTAAGAAAGTTGCAAGGAGAAAGAACAAATACATGTTATAACAAACCCAATGCCAAACTCCTCTTCAACATGAAAAATATTTGTCGACCGGCCGCCATCTGTAAGAAAACAGAAGAGAGACAACACAGAAAAAGAGAAAACAGCATACATGCATTTACACATACAATGGAAGATCTAAAATATTACACATTGCAAAACTAAAGAATACTACAGGGTGGGCCATTTATATGGATACACCTGATCTATGTATACACCCCATATACAACATCATACCTTCAATTTTTTTGTTCCAACAGTCTTGGAGGGATCTATCCAATGTGGGTTAGTGTCAGACCAATAGTGGTGGTTTTGTTTTTTAATTTCACCATTCACATAAACTTATGTAACCATATAAATAGCCAAATTAAGGTGTATCCATATGAATGGCCCACCCTGTACTGTGGCCTCCTCCTCCCCAATAGCCACCCTATTCCTCTCCAGATTTATTTTCTTTAACAGTTAGTGTGCAAAATCTGCACAGTGAATGTGAAGAAACAAATACGCCCAACTGCCACCGCCATAACAATTCACATGCACAACTCTTCTTCACCATGAAAAACACTTGTCGACCGCTATCTGTAAGAAAACAGAAGAGTGACAACACAAAAAAAGAGATACCAATTTACATGCATTACCACATTCAATAACAGATATGAAATACTACCCATGAAATGCACACAAAGTGACCTGTAAAAAAGATTGTTTATATATGCATACATATCATACTGAAAAAGAGAAAAAAAGTCAGACAAAAAGAGTAAGAAAGTTGCAAGGAGAAAGAACAAATACATGTTATAACAAACCCAATGCCAAACTCCTCTTCAACATGAAAAATACTTGTCGACCGGCCGCCATCTGTAAGAAAACAGAAGAGAGACAACACAGAAAAAGAGAAAACAGCATACATGCATTTACACATACAATGGAAGATATAAAATATTACACATTGCAAAACTAAAGAATACTACAGGGTGGGCCATTCATATGGATACACCTGATCTATGTATACACCCCATATACAACAACATACCATCAATTTTTTTGTTCCAACAGTCTTGGAGTGATCTATCCAATGTGGGTTAGTGTCAGACCAATAGTGGTGGTTTTGGTTGTTAATTTCACCATTCACATAAAATTATGTAACCATTTAAATAGCCAAATTAAGGTGTATCCATATGAATGGCCCACCCTGTACTGTGGCCTTCTCCTCCCCAATAGCCACCCTATTCCTCTCCAGATTTATTTTCTTTAACAGTTAGTGTGCAAAATCTGCACAGTGAATGTGAAGAAACAAATATGCCCAACTGCCCAATGCCCAACTGCCACCGCCATAACAATTCACATGCACAACTCTTCTTCACCATGAAAAACATTTGTCGACCGCCATCTGTAACAAAACAGAAGAGAGACTACACAAAAAAAGAGATACCAATTTACATGCATTACCCCATACAATAACAGATATAAAATACTACCCATGAAATGCACACAAAGTGACCTGTAAAAAAAGATTGTTGATATATGCATACATATACTGAAAAAGAGAAAAAAAAGTCAGACAAAAAGAGTAAGAAAGTTGCAAGGAGAAAGAACAAATACATGTTATAACAAACCCGATGCCAAACTCCTCTTCAACATGAAAAATACTTGTCGACCGCCATCTGTAAGAAAACAGAAGAGAGACAACACAGAAAAAGAGAAAACAACATACATGCATTTACAAATACAATGGAAGATATAAAATATTACACATTGTAAAACTAAAGTATACTACAGGGTGGGCCATTTATATGGATACACCTGATCTATGGATACACCCCATATACAACATCATACCATCAATTTTTTCGTTCCGACAGTCTTGGAGTGATCTATCCAATGTGGGTTAGTGTCAGACCAATAGTGGTGGTTTTGTTTGTTAATTTCACCATTCACATAAACTTATGTAACCATATAAATAGCCAAATTAAGGTGTATCCATATGAATGGCCCACCCTGTACTGTGGCCTCCTCCTCCCCAATAGCCACCCTATTCCTCTCCAGATTTATTTTCATTAACAGTTAGTGTGCAAAATCTGCAAAGTGAATGTGCAGAAACAAATACGCCCAACTGCGACCGCCATAACAATTCACATGCACAACTCTTCTTTACCATGAAAAAAAACTTGTCGACCGCCAACTGTAAGAAAACAGAAGAGAGACAACACAAAAAAAGAGATACCAATTTACATGCATTACCACATACAATAACAGATATAAAATACTACCCATGAAATGCACACAATGTGACCTGTAAAAAAAGATTGTTTATATATGCATACATATTATACTGGAAAAGAGAAATAAAGTCAGACAAAAAGAGTAAGAAAGCTGCAAGAAGAAAGAACAAATAAATGTTATAACAAACCCGATGCCAAACTCTTCTACAACATGAAAAATACTTGTCGACCGCCATCTGTAAGAAAACAGGAGACAACACAGAAAAACAGATACCATCTAACATGCATTAACACATACAATAACAGATATAAAATACTACCCATGAAATACGCACAGTGACCTGTAAAAAAAAAAAAGTTCATATATGCATACTTATTATACTGAAAAAGAGAATAAAAACAAAGAAAAAGTGGAAGAAAGTTGCAAGGAGACACATGTTATGTGATAACAAACCGCATGCCAAACTCTTCTTCACCATGAAAAATACTTGTCGAACCCCATCTGTAAAAAAACAGATGACAGACAACACAGAAAAACAGGTACCATCTAACATGCATTAACACTTACAATGACAAATATAAAATCTACACATGAAATACGCACAAAATGACCAGTCAAAAATAAGGATATATTTTTTACATATTATACTGGAAAAGAGAATTAAAAACAAACAAAAAGTGCAAGAAAGTTGCAAGAAGACAGACAACACAGAAAAAGAGATGCCAACTTACATGCATTAACACATACAATGAGAGATATAAAATACTACACATGAAATGTTATAACAGATCCTAGATTTCCGGCCGGAAATAGACTTAGAGCCTGTTTTTAAACGGGCTTGGGTCTACTAGTGGAAGATATAAAACATTACACATGGCAAAGGTACAACGTGACCTGTAAAAAAGATGCTTTATATTTGCATACATATTACACTGGAAAAGAGTATAAAAGACAGACAAAATGTGTGAGAAAGTTGCAAGTAGAAACAACAAATACATGTTATAACAAATTCTATTCCCCTCTCTTCTTCAACATAAAAATACCTCTCAGTGGGCGCATGTGCGCGGCTGACTAAGATGGACGCTTAGTCTCAGAGCTGCGCGAGTACAAGGAGACAATTAGCTATTAACACTGCTTTACCCGCTTCACCATTCCTCCAAAATGCAACAGGGGCAATTGGAGCGCCTGGGGCATATGCCGGAAGATGCCTTCCGACTCCCGAGCCAACACCGTGGCTACAAATTCGCTAACAAGTAAGCCAGCAGGATCATCTAAGATGGCGCCTGGCGCGGACATACAATCCGAAAACAGCCAGGACATGTTTCCCCACGCGGACTTACCGGCAAGCAAGTCACCCTCTCTGCCAGAGCAGCTTACGCTGGAGGAACTCAGAGACATCATACGCCAGGAAATCATTGGTGCTAACAAAAAACTGGGCTGCGACTGTGAGCTTCTCCATGAAATCAGACAGGTGGGTCATCGCATGTCCGACATTGAGGGAAGATTAGACAATGCTACAATAGTGCTGGAAGTACATGAGGAAGAAATTGAGTCCCTCAAATCAGAGAACCACACACTGCATGATAAAATGGAGGACTCTGAAAACAGATCGAGAAGGGAAAACCTTAGAGTGGGCGGAATCCCTGAAACTATTCAAGATTTGGGGGGGGGGGGGGGGGGGGGAGGGTGTTTACCGCGCTATTTCAGGAACTGATCCTGAACTTACCAGTCGATCAACTAAAAATGGACCGCGTTCATATGGCCCTCTCACGCACACTCCCTAACGATCTGCCGAGAGATATCATTCTTAAAATGCATCATTATCTTACCAAAGAGAAGGTACTCCAAGCTGCGAGAAACAAGCCGGACCTCTCCTTCCAGGGGCATAAGTACCAACTATATGCAGACTTGGCCCCCACCACGCTGGCTAAGCGAAAGGAGCTGCGCCCTTATCTTGCTACCTTGAGGGATAAGGGAGTCAAATACAGATGGAGCTTTCCTTTTCAACTTAATTTCCACTGGCAGGAACAACAGCACTCCATCCACAACATCGATGAAGCCAGGGAGTGCTTTCATCTTCTGGACTTCCCGCTGCCTCCCCAGCCTTCTCAGTCACAGAGCTCCCCTAAGCGTACAGCCGACTCCCAAGCACAACCGGATTGGGCCGACTCTGCATCACCTAAAGAACAGAGACCCCCTAAGAAACGGGCTCAAGCCCTAAAGGAATTATCGTCTCAGGTGTTCCAGAAAGTACAATGATCTGCAAGTTAAAGAGAAACTCCGACCAAGAATTGAACTTTATCCCAATCAGTAGCTGATACCCACTTTTACATGAAAAATATAATGATTTTCACAAACAGACCATCAGGGGGCGCTGTATGACTGATTTTGTGCTGAAACCCCTCCCACAAGAGGCTCTGGTACCGTACGGTACTCTGGGCAAACTGCCACAATGTAACAATGACACACACAGGAAATGGCTGTTTATAGCTGTCTGTTAAAGCCAGAACAGCTACATAATCTGCCCACAGTAACAATGTCACCATGTAATACATGTCAGAATGTGAATCTGGGAGAGGAAAGATTTTACAATGAGCAAACTCTGACTAAATCATGTATACATAATTATTGTAAAAATTAAGCACCTTTTTATATTAAATTATTTTCACTGGAGTTCCTCTTTAAGTACTTCATTTTGCTAAACACGCTTTTTCTCCCGCCATTGCGGCCTAGTGGCCCAGCCCGCCTTGATTAACTTCCATAGACGAGCCATGTGCTTCCCTATGTAACTGTGGGCCCATGCGGAGTCTAAGCTAAGTGACTCATTTTATGTCCGGACCTTGTCCACCTTTTCAAGCTCATGGAGTACCACTATATACTGACAGCATTAGCAAAAGATATACTCTTGCTCTCATTTTCTGGGGCCTCTGCCCTGGTTAATATGAGCCTGTTGGCCCCTTCAGATGGCTGTCTACTGCGATTTCCGCCATAAACTGGCGCAGTTGTTATGCATTTCTTTTCTGTTTACAGTGTTGCACAGACACACGCATGTTCAATATTTACCCGTTGGAATCTGACTGTCCTCTTTTGAATTTCAATTTTGTGTATTTCTATGCCACATGTCTAAATTTCATAGGTGCCAATAGGCTGTACCTTTATACTAAACCTAAGCTTTATGAAAAGAGCTATGTGGGGCTATAATAGCATTCAGATTGTTATGTGTTAACAGACCCTCCGGGCTTGCCATTGCTGTACTTTCACTTAAGGAGCCAGCCTAGGGGGGTTAGAATGGCGCACACAGGGTATCGCTCTCATCCAGCAGACTTAAAGGTGGCTATAGTGGGCTCCTAGACATACTGCCCACGTAACATCACGCTGACAGATTGATCGCTGCCCCCCTGCTCCCCGGGGTCACACATCTATTTGTATACCCTATTTACATTTATAGCTGGTGGGTGCCCGCAGGGAGCTGGTGGTATAGATTTCCTGCAATCAAGATGTTTAGGAAATATTATTTTGCTTTTACCTGTTCACTAAAGTGGCTTATTGACATATAAAGTTCATGCCCAGTTTTCTGAGCTGAAGGGCCGAATTAGTCCTCTGGTAGCAATTTAAAATTTAGGCTACCTCCTTTTTATGTGGGTCCCTCTCGCCCCTTGGGGTTGCCCACATGGGTCAACGTTATGCACACCGTCTCGGCCTTTCACTGGGCTGGGTCCGCCACTGCAGCGTTTCCCCCTGAGGGCTATCGTGGGGGGCTGGCGGGTTAGTGAATGCTAGTTTTTTTCTAGCAGGGTTGTTCTCTTGTGAGTATTGTCGCTTCCCTCGCCCCCGGGGGACGCCCGTTGGTGTGGTGTTGCGCGTGCCGTCCTGGCCTTGTGTGTGCCGGGTCCTCCGCCGTGGCATTTCCCTCCTGCTATAGTGGGCTCCTAGACATACTGCCCACGTAGCATCACGCTGACAGGTTGGTTGCTGCCCCCCTGCTCTCCGGGGTCACACATCTATTTGTATATTCTATTTACATTTATGGCTGGTGGGTGCCCGCGGGGAGCTGGTGGTATAGATGTCCTGGAATCAAGGTGTTTAGAAAATATTATTTTGCTTTAACCTGTTCACTACTAGGGCTTATTGACATAAAGATTTCATGCCCAGTTATCTGAACTGAAGGGCTGGGTTGGTCCTCTGGTAGCAAGTGAAAATTTTGGCGACCTCCTTTTCATCGGGGTCCCTCTTGCCCCTCGGGGACGCCCACATGGGTCAATGTTATGCACGCCGTCTCGGCCTTTCACTGCGCCAGGTTCGCACTGGGGAATTTCCCCTTGTGGGCTGCCGTGGGGGGCTGGCGGGTTAATGAATGCTAGTTTTTCCAGGGTTGTTATTTTGTGGGTGTTGTCCTTTCCCCCGCCCCCCGGGGGCGCTCGCGTGTAGTGTTACACATGCCGTCCTGGCCTTGTGTGTGCCGGGTCCGCCACTGCGGCATTTCCCTCCTGCGGGTCGCCCTTGGGGGGCTGGGGCGGTGACTGTATCACCGAGCGGGTTTGATTTGCAGAGATGAGCCAGACTTAAGATTTATGATGTACTATAATCTTTATCCCTAACCGATTGCACAGGCAATAAGGATTGCGGATAGAGCGGTGTACTTTGAATCTAGCCACCCTTGAACCTCTCCCGTCACTTTTTGTGCTCCCGCACGCACCATACGAGTGCTACATGGTTGGCACCCCACGGGCGCAATTTGATGCTACCCAGCATCTCCTCAAACTCCAGAGGGTTTCTGTTTACTGGATAACCCTCTTTGTTCTGTCTTATACTATCCTACAAGACTACATAGAAAAAGAGAAAACAACTTACATGCATTATCACATACAATTACAGATATAAAATACTACACATGAAATTCCTACAATGTCACCTGTGAAAAAAGATGGTTCACATTGCATGTTTATATTATACTGGAAAAGGGAATGAATGAGGGACAAAAAAAGGGAGAAAGTTTAAAGGAGAAGAAACAAATACATGTTTTAACAATTCACATGCCCAACTCTTTTACAACATGAAAAATACTTGTTGAACACTATCTGTAAGAGAACAGTAGAGAGACAACAGAGATGAATAATCCCTCTTCCATGTAGACAAATATATGCCAAACACAGGAAACAAATGCACTGTCCAAGACAGTACTTGCCTTTTAAATGGGTTCACAGGCAGTGGACAGCACAGGTGCAGCAGGACCTGGAGGCCATATTAATTGGGGAAACTGAGGACGACCCGGGGGATCGGGTCGGGACCCCACTGGAGACTGGTTGTTCCACATAAGACACGGCGGAATGAAAAGGGGGGGGGGGCAGATGGTGTCCCCTAAGGATGATAAATAGCTAGGGATATTTAACCTTTTTTAAGTTTTTTGCCTTGTAAGTCCTTTATCTCTTCTTCAACATGAAAAATACTTGTTGAGCCCCATCTGTACGGGCTCAGACACACTCTCAGCGCTTCTCTGAGCGCTTTTTGGCCTCCGTAGTTTTCTGAGAGCTTCTTAAAAAAACGCTCATATTGACTTACATTAAAATTGAGGTAAAATCTTGGTAAAATCGTGTTTGCGGTAAAATATGCAATTTAACTGCAATCGCGATTTTACCATGAGTCCTAAGAGAACAGAAGAGAAACAACATAGCAAAGAACAATCCATCTTGCATGTATAAACACATATAATGACACTTATAAAAAATTACACAGTGCATGCATACAATGTTATCTGTAAATAAAGACGGTTCATATAGCATATACACCATACTAGAAAAAAGAATGAAAGGGAGACAAAGAGTGGAAGAAAGTTGAAAGGAGGAGGAACAAATAAATGTTTTAACTGCTCACATGCCCAACTCTTCTTTAACATAAAAAATACTTGTTGAACCCCATCTGAAAGAGAATAGAAGAGAGACAACACAGAAATGGACAATCCATCTTATATGTATACATATACAATGGATATAAAATACTACATCCAGTGGCGGACGACGGACGTAGGCCTGTGCTGTCTGTGCAGCCTCACAAGGGCTCCATGTCATGTGGGGCCCATTCAGCTCCATCAGTCAGGCCCAGATCATCCTCTAGGTTTGTGTGTGTCGGCAGATTGTGTGCTTCTCTGAGGACAGTGAATGACATGACTATGCACTCTGTAATGTGCTGCAGAAGAAGTCAGTGCTATATAAACACATAATTATAGTATGGAAGGACATTAGTCCATGAGAATGGTAGAGGTTAGAATGTGAGCTGCTCTGACGACAGTCAGTGACATGACTATGCACTCTGTAATGTGCTGCAGAAGATGTCAGTGCTATATAAATTATAAATACATAATTATAGTATGGAAGGACATTAATCCATGAGAATGGTAGTGTTTAGAGTGTGAGCTCCTTTGAGTACAGTCAGTGACATGACTATGCACTCTGTAATGTGCTGCAGAAGATGTCAGTGCTATATAAATACATAATTATAGTATGGAAGGACATTAATCCATGAGAATGGTAGTGGTTAAAGTGTGAGCTCCTCTGAGGATAGTCAGTGACATGACTATGTACTCTGTAATGTGCTGCAGAAGATGTCAGTGCTATATAAATACATAATTATAGTATGGAAGGACATTAGTCCATGAGAATGATAGTGCTTAGAGTGTGAGCTCCTCTGAGGACAGTCAGTGACATGACTATGTACTCTGTAATGTGCTGCAGAAGATGTCAGTGCTATATAAATACATAATTATAGTATGGAAGGACATTAGACCATGAGTATGGTAGATGTTAGAGTGTGAGCTCCTCTGAGGACAGTCAGTGTCATGACTATGCACTCTGTAACGTGCTGCAGAAGATGTCAGTGCTATATAAATACATAATAATAATAATAATATGGTAGGACATTAGACTACTCTGTAAAAGGACTGTGGAAGATAACAGTGCTAAACAATAACAATAAAAGGTTTTTGTCCATTTATATTTTTAAAAGTTTGGATCTATGACACTGCTGCATGGGGAGCAGTGATAATTGCTTGTGGCCTAGTCAAGTACAAAATATAATGAAATGGAAAATATGTGCGACATTAATACAGTGCTTACAGATTGTAACTTAGGTTCACATACTTTTATGTTATTGACACTATTTGAATCGATGCATGCACTTACATGGAACCCCCTACATTTATTCTGCACTGTTGGCTTTGTCCGTCACTGACTAAACATGGCATTCCTACAATGTGATCTGTGTGATCTGAAGAAAAAAGGGTAAGGCTACTGAGGATGGATGGGGAGAGAGAGGTGCTTATTAACAGCCTGTAAGGGACCAATCGGCTTTTTAAATCGCTAGTGTAATGTAAACTATATGGTAGAGATCTCACTGTTGTGATTGTCGAAGATTTGCGGTAAACGCAAACGCGATACATGCAGCATGTTTTGGGCAAATTTTAGAGCTATCATAATTGCAATGTATTTAAAACGTGAATCACAATTGCAAAAATGTACTGTAAAAAATATACGATAATCGCAAAAAAGTCAGCATCTTGCAATCCCCAGTGTGAACAGGGCTTAAGGGAGAGTGTAAGGCTACTGAGGATTCTGGGGGTAGATAGGCAGAAAGGGTCAGGGCAGTTTCTAGGCTTCAAGCCAGAAGGAGGAAGCGCGCGGTAGTGAGTCTTGCATTGCGTCCAATAGGAGGCGTGCAAGATGTCTGGAATGCAGGAAAGCCAACGGACTTATGGGTAACTAACCCCCTCTCTCCCAGCCGCACAGCTAAGGCAATTAAGCCTCATTTAAATCACGAATTCGAGTCCTTAGGGACTCGTGAGCTCCATGCCTGGTGAGAGGTATATGGAGGCTGCATATTTATTTCCTTATAAGCAATATCAGTTGCCTGGCTATCCTGCTGATCCTCTGCCTCTAATTCATTTAGCCATAGCCCCTGAACAAGCATGCAGCAGATCAGGTGTTTCTGACATTATTGTCAGATCTGACAAGATTAGCTGCATGCTTGTTTCTGATGCAGATTCAAACACTACTGCAGATATATAGATTAGCAGGGCTGCCAGGCAATGTGTATTGTTTTAAAGGAAATAAATATGGCAGCATCCACTTACCTTTCACTACAGTTGTCCTTGAGGCTACTTGCACACCAAGACGTTGCGTTAGGTGCTACGTTAAGGTCGCATAACGTGCACCTAACGCAAGGCCTAGTGCTCTTCGATGTGGGCGTCAAAGTGAGCTGCGTTGTGCAGCTCACTCTGACGTCCATGATGCCGTGATGCGTACTCTTCGACACATGCGGCATCACGTGGTCCCGCCGGCCAATCGCCGCAAAGAGCGGCCGCACCAGGAAGTAAACACTGCACGTCACAACGTGCAGTGAATATTAATTCGCCATGTGCCTGGCCGCTCTCTGCTCCTCCCCAACATGACTGCGCATGTGCAAACAGTCTAACGCATCTTAAGCCGCTGTAACGCCGTAGCATGCTGCACTTTCGGAAGAACGTGCAGCGTTACAAGTAACGCAACGTGGGCAGGGTGAACAGCCCACTTGTGTTACATTGCTGTGTGTTGGGGGAGCGTTACAGGCTGCACTAACGTGCGCCTGTAACGTCCCTGTGTGTAAGCAGCCTTAAGTTACCTGGGGCTTGTACCAGTTACCTGCAGCGGAAAGACCAATACTCCGGTCCCCCGCAGTGTCCTCCTTTCGTTCTAATGAGCCGCCCTGGTCCGTGGGCCTCCTAATCGTGCTCCCATGGACGAGAGCGCTCTGCATATGTGCAATATGAAAAACTATGTACTGCAAATGCAGAATGCTGTCGCCAGCGTTTAGCGATTTTGTGAGTGATTTGTATTTTAGCTCTTACCTGCGCGTTAGTTTTTTATTTTTACAGCGCTTTTCTAAGCGCTTTTGCAGATCATTTCAGGAAATGAACTCTTTGACAGAGGCGTCGCTAGGGCTAAAGGTCCGAGGCACGTGCCACGGATCTCCGCCCACTGTGCCACGAACCTCTGCCATGTGATGCAGGGCACTTCAGTCCCCCGAAAGGAAGCAGCAGCGTCTGTAGCTAAGACGCTCTCTGCCGCTCTCTTGTCCCCTTACAGCATTGGCCAGCGTCAACCCAGCTGCTCCACCCCTTCTCCCTGTCACCTCCAACATTGGCCACTGAAGCTCCGCCTCCCTGCTGTTTTGAACTGAGCGCGGTCTTCGTGGGCTTGATGGGGAGAAGCAGCAGTGTTTCCCGATGAGGGGCTGAGCTGAATCAGTGGGCGGGACACCTGCACTTCTCAGCACACACTGAAGACTGGATGATCGTGGAGCAAGCTGAAGACTGACGAGGGGGAGGAAACCGGAGAACAGACTCACAGCCAGAGCCAGCCACACGGAGCATGCAGCAGCTAATCAGGGGGAGGAGGTAATGTACTCAGTCTGGCTTGTTTCCTTTCTAGTGTCTCTCTCCCCTCTGCCCTCCCCCTCCCTTCTCTTGTGCAGGGGCGTAGCAATAGGGGGTGCAGAGGTAGCGACCGCATCGGGGCCCTTGGGCTAGAGGGGCCCCGAGGGGCCCTCCCTCAGTTGCAGTTTTAGCTTTCTATTGGTCCTGTGCTCATAATAATCACTTTTATAGATACTTTGAATAGTGGTAATCACTAACAAACTGTTCCCCATTCCCTTCTTGCACCTCTGACACTGTGGTTGCCATTGGCAGGTTTTGTCCCGCCGTATCAATTGTTACGTATAGAGTGCTTGGGGGGCCCCATTGTAAAACTTGCATCGGGGCCCGTAGCTCCTTAGCTACGCTACTGCTCTTGTGTATGTTGTGCTGAGAGAGAGAGAGAGAGTGTGTGTGTAGTATGGAAAGTTAACTTTGAATGTGTGTTGTGTGCCTCCATCTGTCCCCATGTGTGTATGCTCCTTTCTGTGTGTGTTTGTCTCTCTCTGTGGCTGTGCTCTGTCCTGTGTGTGTCTTTCAGCTTGTGCCCCTCTCCTGCGTGTGTGTTGTATGTTGTGTGTATGTGTGTGTGTCTGCCTGTCTATGTGCCCTGTCCTCTGCACTGACATCTCCTGCAGCACTTAATAGAGTACAGTCATGCCGCTCAATGTCCTCAGAGGAGCCCCAATATATTATCCCTACCATAGCCATAGTCTAATGTCCTTCCATATTATTATGTATTTATATAGCACTGTCTGTACATAGCACATAGTCATGTCACTGGCTGTAAGAGGAGCTCGCAATCTAATCCTGCCATAGTCATACTCTAATGTACTACCATAGTATTATTATTATGTATTTATATAGCACAGACATCTTCTGCAGCGCTTCATAGAGTACATAGTCCTGTCACTGACTGTCCTCAGAGGAGCTCACAATCTAATCCCTACCATAGTCATAGTGTAATGTCCTACCATATTATTATTATTATGTATTTATATAGCACTGACATCTTCTGCAGCACATTACACAGTACATAGTCATGTCACTGACTGTCCTCAGAGGAGCTCACAATCTAATCCTACCATAGTCATAGTGTAATGTCCTCCCATATTATTATTATGTATTTATATAGCACTGACATCTTCTGCAGCACTTTACAGAGTACATAGTCATGTCACTGACTGTCCTCAGAGGAGCTCACACTCTAATCCTACCATAGTCATAGTCTAATGTCCTACCATATTATTATTATGTATTTATATAGCACTGACATCTTCTGCAGCACATTACAGAGTACATAGCCATGTCACTGACTGTCCTCAGAGGAGCTCACACTCTAATCCTACCATAGTCATAGTCTAATGTCCTACCATATTATTATTATGTATTTATATAGCACTGACATATTCTGCAGCACATTACAGAGTACATAGTCATGTCACTGACTGTCCTCAGAGGAGCTCACACTCTAATCCTACCATAGTCATAGTCTAATGTCCTACCATATTATTATTATGTATTTATATAGCACTGACATCTCCTGCAGCACATTACAGAGTACATAGTCATGTCACTGACTATCCTCAGAGGAGCTCACACTCTAATCCTACCATAGTCATAGTCTAATGTCCTACCATATTATTATTATGTATTTATATAGCACTGACATATTCTGCAGCACATTACAGAGTACATAGCCATGTCACTGACTGTCCTCAGGGGAGCTCACACTCTAATCCTGCCATAGTCCTAGTCTAATGTCCTACCATATTATTATTATGTATTTATATAGCACTGACATCTTCTGCAGCACATTACAGAGTACATAGCCATGTCACTGACTGTCCTCAGAGGAGCTCACACTCTAATCCTACCATAGTCATAGTCTAATGTCCTACCATATTATTATTATGTATTTATATAGCACTGACATATTCTGCAGCACATTACAGAGTACATAGTCATGTCGCTGACTGTCCTCAGAGGAGCTCACAATCTAATCCTGCCATAGTCCTAGTCTAATGTCCTACCATATTATTATTATGTATTTATATAGCACTGACATCTCCTGCAGCACTTTACAGAGTACATAGTCATGTCACTGACTGTCCTCAGAGGAGCTCACACTCTAATCCCTACCATAGTCATAGCCTAATGTCCTACCATATTATTATTATTATGTATTTATATAGCACTGACATCTCCTGCAGCACTTTACAGAGTACATAGTCATGTCAGTGACTGTCCTCAGAGGAGCTCACAATCTAATCCTACCATAGTCAGTCTAATCTAATGTCCTACCATAGTATTATTATGTATTTATATAGCACAGAGATCTGCTGCAGCACTTTAAAAACGACATAGTCAGGTCACTCTCTGTCCTCAGAGGAGATCACAATCTAATCTGTGCTATAGTGTACCCTAAGTCCTAGCCTGCCCTCCCCCCACTGGAACTTGGCACCCTAGGTTACTTTGCTTCCACTGCTCCCTAGCTCCTAGCACCTACTGCATGTCTGTCACCCACTACTTGTCAGCATTTACTTACTACTGTCATTTGTTTCCTACTGCCTGCCTATCACTATCTGATTACCACTAAAATCTATTAATCACTATTTACCTTCTACTAGAATCTACTGATCACGATCAGCCTGCCACCAGCATCAGCCGATAACTATCAGCCTGCCACCAGCATCAGCCGATCACTACCAGCCTGCCAATAGCATCGTCCGATCACTACCAGCCTGCCACTAGAATAGCTGATTAATTAAGGTAATCAAGGCGGGTAAGTATTTACCTTTCTGAACCTGATTTACCACATGAAAAGTAGTGATATAGCCCCTGCTAAAGCTTATTATCTGTGCCTGTACTGATAATAAACTCTTTGAAATGTGGGCTGATCTCCGCTACCTTCAGTATGTACAGTGTCTGTGCCTGTACGGATAGTAAACTAGCTGCAGTGTGTGCTGATCTCTGCTACCTCTAGTATGTACAGTATACTCTGTTACTCTGTGCCTGTACTGATTGTGAACCTGCCAAAGTGTGGGCTGATACCTGCTACCTTCAGTATGTATAGTGTATGCGGTTACCGTACTGATAGTAAACTAGCTGCAGTGTGTGTTAATCTCTGCTACGTCCTAAGCTGTTACTCTGTGCCTGTAGTGATAGTAAAACAGCTGCAGTGTGTGCTGATCTCTGCTGCGTTCAGTATGTACAGTATATGCTGTTACTCTGTGCATGTACTGATAGTAAATTAGCTGCAGTGTGTTCTGATCCCTGTTAGCTCCAGTATGTACAGTATAAGCTGTTACTCTGTGCCTATACTGACAGTAAATTAGCTGCAGTGTGTGCTGATCTCTGCTGCCTACAGTACTACAGTATGTACAGTATAGTATAAGCTGTTACTCTGTGCCTGTACTCCCTGCTACCTTTTGTATGTACAGCATTAGCTTTTACTCTGTGCCTATACTTAACTTGCTGTAGTGTGTGCTGTTCATTTCCCCAATAACCCCAATATGTACAGTATAAGCTGTTACTCTGTGCTTGTACTGATAGTAAACTATCTGCAGTGTGTGCTGATCTCTGCTGCCTCTAGTATGTACATTATAAGCTGTTATGCCTGGTACACACCATGCAATTTCCCATCAGATAGATGGGTCGACAGATATTTTCCGACAGATCCGCTCAGATTTCTGATTGATTTTCTGATCACTTCTATGGAAATTGATCAGAAAAACTATCGGAAATTAGATCGGACCTGTCGGAAATTATCTATTCCACCCATCTATCTGACGGGAAATTGCATGGTGTGTACCAGGCTTTACTTTGTGCCTTTACTGATTGTAAACCAGCTGTATTGTATGTACAGTATTATCTGTAAAGCCTTGTACACACATACAATTTTGATTAGCCAATTTTACTACTTCTAGGTATTATGAGAGTTCAGCTCTGTCCATAGTGTATAAAATCTGTTGGCTCTCATACTACATGGAGGTAGTAAAATTGGTCAGTGATTGACCAATCAAAATTAAATGTGTGTACCGTGTTTCCCCGAAAATAAGACACTGTCATATTAATTTTCCCCCTAAAAGATGTGCTAGGGCTTATTTTCAGGGAGGGCTTATAATTATGAGGGGTGACACTACTGTATGTGCTCCCTCTTGTAAAATGTGCCCCCCATGTAGTCAGATGTGTCCCCCACCCCTAGTCAGATGTGTCCCCCGTGTAGTTAGCGGCAGCCCCGGGCATCCTCTACAAAGTGGCGAGTGGAGCCCAAAGTGCCCCATTTGCTCCCGACCTCCCTATGCAGAGTGGCGAGCGGAGCGCAACCTTTAAAGCAAACAAGAAACTCACCGGGTTCCGAGGGGCCAGCGTTAACACCTCTCTTCAGCAGCGCGCAGCTTCCTCTCCTTGACAACGGCTCTTGTCATGTGATGCACGCACGTCCCGGCGCGTCACATGATGCGCCTGGACGTGCGTGCATCACATGACAAGAGCCGTTGTCAAGGAGAGGAAGCCGCGTGCTGCTGAAGAGAGGTGTTAACGCTGGCCCCTTGGAACCCGGTGAGTTTCTTGTTTGCTTTAAAGGTTGCGCTCCGCTCGCCACTCTGCATAGGGAGGGTGGGAGCAAATGGGGCACTTTGGACGGCCAATAAGCTAGGTCTTATTTTTGGAGTAGGTTCTATTTTCGGGGAAAGACGGTATGCATCTTTTCTCTATGCCTATACTAATAGTAAACTATCTACTTGAAGCATAGAGGGCTCCATCCAACATTTTGCTGGCCAGGCTCTTTATCTTTAAATTAGTCTGCTGTTAGGTTCATGTACATTTGGCCCCACCCACGGACACGCCCACTTTCTGAATGACCACGCCCATAATTTGCCGCGGCGCGCTGCGCGCGCCGCTGGTTCTCTTTACTTGGTGCCCCATGGGTGCCACGGATCTTCTAGGACCCTAGCAACGCCCCTGCTCTTTGATCCAGAAAATAATAAATACAATGTTCTTAAAAGCACTCGGGAAATCGATATACAAAGCATATTTTCAAGCGCTTTGCGATTTCCCTATACCTTCCATTGAGGCAAATCGCCCCCAAAATGGTACAGGCATCGATTTGGTGAGCGGATTGGAATCGAACCGCTCATATGTGAACACTCTCATAGAGAATCATTGCACAAAAGCTTTTTAGGGCGATTTTGAAAATTTGCGGTGCTTAAAAAATCCCCCCAAAAAAACATTTGCAAAAGCGCACCAGCTTTTAAAGTGAACCTTTTTTTTCAGCTTTCAGTTCCGTTTTGAAGGGAACCTTATCTCAAAATAGTTTTACTTACCTGGGGCTTCTACCAGCCCCCTGCAGCCGCCCTGTGCCCTCAACATGCTGGAACAATGCTCCATTCCCCCGCTGCAGCTAAGTTTCGTTTTCGGCGACTGTGCAGTCGCCAAGCTACTGCACCTGCGCGGCACTGGCTGTGTGCATCCTTCGCTCTCACATTGCTGTCCTGCGCACGCGCAATAAGAGAAATCAGGGTTGGTGACGTGAGCGAGAATGTGTGTCTAGGGCCGTGCAGGCACAGTGGCTGGGCGATGAAACTTAGCCGCTGGGGGGACTAGAGCATCGTTTTAGGATGTCAAAGGTGCAGGTGACTGCAGTGGGCTGGTAGAAGTCCCAGGTTACTGAAAATCCTTTTTTATTTGTTCTCCTTAAAGGGGAACTGAAGTAAGAGGTATACGGAGGCTGCCATATTTATTTCATTTTAATCAACACCAGTTGCCTGGCAGCCCTGCTGGTCTATTTCTCTGCAGTAGTATCTGAATAACACCAGAAACAAGCATGCAGCTAGTCTTGTCAGTTCTGAATTTAAAGTCTGAAACACCTGATCTGCTGCATGCTTGTTCAGGGGCTATGGCTAATAGTATTAGAGGCAGAGGATCAGCTGGGCTGACAGGCAACTGATATTGATTAAAAGGAAATAAATATGGCAGCCTCCATATACCTCTTACTTCAGTTCCCCTTTCATTTGCGTTAAAGGGCAACTGAAGCAAGAGGGATATGTTGGCTGACATATTCATTTCCATTTTTTAACAATACACTTTGCCTGGCTTCTCGCAGATCCTGTGCCTTTAATACTTTTAGCCATAGACCTTGAAAAAGCATGCAGCAGATCTGGTGTTTCTGACATTATTGTCAGTTCTGACAAGATTAGCTGAATGCTTGTTTCTGGTGTGATTCAGACACTTCAGCAGCCAAATAGATCAGCAGGGCTGCCAGGCAATGTGTATTGTTTAAAAGGAAATAATTATGGCAGCATCTATACTCTTCTCACTTCAGTTCCTCTTTAAGGTTCCCTATAACCTCACTGCTCCAGGTTCGCAGCCTGCTTCACATATGCAAAGGACGGTGACGGCAGAGCTTAACTGCCCTTGGGGGCGGGGCTTATCATGGCTAAATGGGGGCGGGAATGCTTTTCGATTTGGAGGTGGGGTTTTGCAGCGGCTGGAGGGGAATGTCTGGCTGCTCAGGACAAAGTCTGGCCCTGGAAAATACCCTGATCATGTATTATTGCTACCAAAAGGAATTTAAATCTTTTTTTTTTTTTATAAGTAATATCAGCCCAGCATACCTCCCAACTTTCTGAGATGAGAAAGAGGGACACTTAGGCCACGCCCCTGCCACACAACAGATCATGCCCCGTCACACCCCCTAGTCATGCACACCATAAAGATTTCATTAGAAAAATATGTTGTTTTATAATTCAAATCACACTGGTCCTTTCTACCCTGGTTCATTTTCCTTCATACTAGCATTGAAATTAAGAAATACATCAATCTATAGGATGGGAATGTCAATCAAACACATTTTTCAGCAGAGAAATGTACATCTTTACATAGAAAGAGGGACAAAGTCCTGAAAGAGGGACAAATGAGGAGGAAAGAGGGACAGAGGGACAGGGCTCCTAAAGAGGAGTCCGTCCCTCCGAAAGAGGAACAGTTGGGAGCTAAAGCGTCAAAACGCTTTAAACTAAACTAATTTCTGTTCTCAGAGATCTAGTTCTATGGCATCCATACTACAATCACAATGTAATTTCTACTACCGGCCGCTAGGGGGAGCTCCGGGATGTAGCCGTCTCTACTGTCAGGGCACTGGGCAGCCGCTCTCTATGACTGCTTCTTCCTGGAACTGGTGCCGATGTAACCGGTGTATGTCGGGTCTGAGAGCTCCTGGCTATCGGGGATACGGAGAGAGAGGTCGCACGTCTGTCTCCTCTCCTGCCGTTGCTCTGTCTGCGAGGGGGGCGCGTGCCAGTATGACGTCATGGCAGCTATTGTGACGCAGGTGGGCATCACGAGTACCGCTAAGGATGGCACCTGCAGTGACACGTGACCACTGCCCAGCTGCAATTGCTATGCCATGCTAGTGGATGGAGGTGAGGAAATATGTACAACAGGGAGAGGTGAGGGAATGTGCTGTGCTGTATATACTGCTGTACGTGCATCATGCAGCTATGTACTCAGCGGTGTGCACATGCCTATCCACACTACAATTTAGATTGGCCAATTTTACCACTGCTATGTGGTATGTGACTCTGAGCTTACTCACATAATCTGTGTCAGTCTGTTGGCCCTCATGTTACATGGAGGAGGTAAAAGTGGCTTGTGTTTGGCCAATCATTTTATGGATATGTGTATGCACCCTAAAGGTGGCCACTAACTGTCCAATTTGTAGTGCAAAATCGTTCAAGAGGTCAGAAATTCTGTTGTAAATAATCTCTGTTGATGGACTCAAATGATTATAAAACAATTGGATTTTTGTCAAATCAAACTTTGGCTTTTCTTGTTGGTTGTGATAGGAAGCAAAGATTGGTTCATTGATGGTGTAGGGAACGATTTTTCTTCCGATCAGAATTTTCTGATCACTCAAACGATTTTTCACTAGAAATTGGACCGTTAGTGGCCACCTTTAGTTACTTTTTCCCTCCCTCTACTTTAATGTGATATACACAGGGCCCAACTGTTTAGCATACTCTGGCCCGCTCCTTAGAATGTGGCTCCTTCTCCCCTTCCTATTGCTGCCTAGTAGGCAGCTCCACCCCCCTCTCTAGGCATTACCGCCCCCTTTTTCGGCAGCTTTGATTATCATTAGCGCAAAGCTGCTGCAGCCGTCATCTTGTTAGCCAAAGCAAGGCATTGAAACACTGGTCTGCCCCTCAGTATGTCACTGCTGCTGCCCTCTTCAATGCTGCTGGTGCTGTACGTATGACCCTGTGTCTGCACACTGGCCCCAATGTCCAAGCGCTTTGCCCTTCAGATTACCTCCTTGGTATATCCTAGAAGATTGTTAGCGTCTCCTTAACCATATTGCATCATCACGCTAGCAACACGTTACTCATGTGCAATAGAACTTGCAGTGTCTGAAACAGCTGATTAGCAGCTGGTTTTGGAGACATACACATTTGCCCTATAATGTTGCACTTCCCTGCCAGCAAACCACATTGGAAGCTGCATAAAGGACTGCACCATTCCTTGTTTGGGGTGCAGCATTCTCCATACAGAGTGATCTATTGCTTGCTGTTGCACTGAAGTAAAGGTGTAGTCCGTCAAAATCAAAATTGCATGTGTGTACCAGGCTTTAGAATGGACATTAACTGCTTTTTCAGCTCACCTCCACCTATCATTTGCCCAGGTCTGGATGAAGAAAGAAGAGCCTGTGGTGACCAGTCCCAGCGCAGTGGTGGCTTTCGACAGCTTGACCATGACGCCTGGTGAGGGATCGCTTGGTAAGTATGGGGCACTGCTTTCTGCCCACTGCCACTTCTCATTGGATGGTTTTTGTTTTTTTTCAGTCACTGTGGGCCTGATTTGCAAAACTTGGCGAACATTGTTATTGGGAGAACAAATCCTCTGTACTCTATCCATATTGTAAATAATGCTGCAAATGCTTTGGCCTCCATAATTGCCGCATTGATGGGATTGTGACCTAAAGCACGTATACTTTCCTAGTCTATGGATCCTGCAGAGGTTTCCCATGTCCTCCTCCAGACCTCCCCCGTTGCACAGCACCCTCTTGAAGTCCAGGTCTGCGCTCCCCTCTGAGCAGTAGCAACTTGTTTAAAGGGGTTCTGTTAGGGGTTTCTGAGGAGAAAAACAGACCCTTACCTTGGGTTTCTATCAGCCCCGTGCAGCGCTAATGTCCCACGCCGTCCTCCTCCCATCTGCTGTTCTCCGCCGCCGGCCCCGGTCTAAGCGGCATGGGATCCAACTGCGGCCGCGCTACAGTGGCCGCGCACCCGCTTGTTTCCGCCTGCGTCATCGGAAGCTTACTGCGCAAGCACAGT